>NW_006382119.1:0-2133 GCF_000327345.1 Myotis davidii
TATCCACTGAGCCAAACCAGGTAGGGCATAACTTGCATTTTTGACTATGCTTTATCTTTACCCAGGGAATGTAAGAGTACCTGAGGAAGTGAAGTTTCCTCACGCTTGCTGTGTTGGTATTGCTTCACAAACCCACCTTAGTGTACTTAATCCAACCACCCGCTGGCTGCAGGTCAGCATAGGAGTTCTCAGTGTTAGTGTTAATGGTGAAAAGGTAAGTTTTTATTAACTTTCTCTTTTGACTTAACAATTGCATTATGATTAATGCTGGATTTCTTTTTTGTCTAATACGTCCTTTTATACTGGGAGTATGTCCCTCCCCTTATACCTTGTACAAAATCATTGGAATGGTATCTTTCTTGGTCCCTCTTTTGTTGTAATACTTCTGGTGTAAGAGGTGAAATCTGAATGTGTTTCTCATTTTCTGCCAGTTATTATTTAATTAAGCATTATATTTCATTGTTATTTATTTATGAAATTATGTATATGTCCTTTTAGTGCTATTATTTAAACCACTGAAAGCTCTTGAGTTTCTAGTTTTGGTAAATGTGATTGAATATAAGTTAGTCATTTATCAAAAAAAACAAGTTACTCTTAGGGCCCACACCTTTAGTAGTCTTTTTGACTAATTTATTATGTTTTTACATGATGTTTTGAAATACCTGGAAATACAATTTTAACATTACCCCATAGTGAGGATCTCTCACATAATCAGTAACAGCTGTCATAGTTCTAGAATATAAACCTCCTCTTATGATTGCATATCAATGAGTAGGGAGGGTGGGAAATATGGACAGCAGCACCTGTTGTGTAATATCCTGATTTTGCAACTGCTACTTGCAGACCAGCATTGGTGGTCTACTCTCCCTATTACATCCTAGTAATAGCCTTTTTCTGGTAAAATAAGACGGTCTCTACCCTACTCTCCTTTTTTCCTAGCTTATACCCTCTGCTTTCATATCCTGAGGTTAGAGGAAAAGCAGGTAGTTGAAGGAAAGGGTTGAGGATAGAAGGTGGTGAGATTGAAGGCCTTCTCAGGAAGCAGTGTTGTCTCTGGAAGTGGGGGCAGAAAGATGATCCCCATTTACAGTGAGTGAGAAGGGGGGGTTTGGAGCGAATCACAATCATAGACTTGGAGGTGTGACAAGGAGTATTAGAGATCAGTCTAACCATCCTGCATTGTACCAAAAACTAGGTCCGGGGGCCATGTGCAGGGCTGTGAAGTGCTGCAATTTTCAGTTTCCTTTTCAAGGAAAGTGTGGGTATCAAAAACTGTGTTTGCTTTAAAATAGACTATGGGCCATGAATTCAACCTATCTTCATAAGGTTTCACGAGTTTGACTAATTGTACTCTACAGATAATGAGTTATAAGACTTGGATATTTTTGAAGAGGTAATATATGTCTAGGTTTGGTAGTGCAAGTGACTGGGGAAAAGGATCTTAAAACTATTTGATTCTACTTCTTGATTTTCATTGTGAAGCCATTTTTTAACAAACCATGTGGCTCTTTGTTGTTTTTTTTATTAAGGTGGATCTTTTAGCATATCCTTGTTTAGTTTTCAAGAATAAAGTCATCATAAGACCTCATGCCACAGAAGAGATAAAAGTACTTTTCATACCATCCGATCCTGGGATTTTCAGATGTATATTCAGTGTTGCCTCTTGGCCATTCACAGCAGATGCTGAGACAGTAGTCCAAGCAGAAGCCTTGGCAAGCAGAGTCGTTCTCACCGCTGTTGCTGAGGCCCCTGTGATCGAGGTAACTATGTGTAAGCGGGTCTTTTAATGAAGTCAATACAACCTTAAAAGTAATATTTAGTAAAAAAATGAATTTGTGAGTAAATGTGCCACAAAGTTCACTTCCAGCTAAGTATTAGTTATTAATATCTTCTTATTCCAAAATTTAAAATTATTTCGGTTGTTTTATAGAAACGTGGATATATTTGCTCAGATGTTTATAAAGCAAAGTGTAGCATTAAATCTTATTTTCAAACCTTATATTCATTTTATAATTTGATATTCACTTAGGAAAGTGCTATGTTCATATTATTCTTTCTTTTCTGTACCTGAAGACTATTTGCCAGCTGAAGAAATTTCTCTTCTGTAGTCCTCTATTTTCTAGACGTGAAAGA
>NW_006382120.1:0-2135 GCF_000327345.1 Myotis davidii
CAAGATCCTCCAAGGCAGACAGACCACCACCACATCCTCCTGACCTGCGGAATTAACTGTACACAACACTTAATTATTGTCCTTCTTTCTTTTTGACTCTGAATCTACCATCGTAGCATCACCAAGGCTTATGATGAGGACTAAGATGCATTTCGTCTTTTCCTGTTCCACAGAACACCAAATGAAACCATGGGATCATAAACATCCATTCAGGTGTATCCTTTGTAAAGGACCATTTCATGTGCTTTGGTTTCTCTTTACTTGTTTGCCAAAATACAGAGAGAATTTTGTTAGCACAATGATCACCTATGCCAATTAGCAAACCAAAGGAATAGGTTACTGACTCTGGTAGACTCTCCTAAATAAGACTAGTGAGAAATCTAAATTCTATTCCTTACTTTTATAGAAAAGACCTTTCTAAATATGTGGTTTTTAAAAGTTGACTACTCTTACAGGTTAAAAAGGAGAGCTCTGTTCCCCAAAACAAATGAATGACAAAATCCTAGATTACATATTGCCCTTTATCGTAATCCCCAAAGCTTTTTTCCAACATTGCTTACCTCCATAGCATTTAACTCTGTTCTTATCCCTCACAACTATTTACAGCTGGCCATCTGAAGTCTAAAGCATGCCCATATTGGGCATGTCTAATGGTTTCCATCTTTGCCTCAAATACATTTACATTACATATATGAGGCTCATACTACTCCCAATATCACTGCCTGCATTTTCCCATTTTCCACTTACTTTTTATAAAATAATCACAAGATTCAAGAAATATTCAAATGATTACACAAATTCTGATACATAAAAATGATGCCGCTAATGAAATAAAACTACATGTCAGCAAGTAAGACTATGACATAGTAGCTCAAAACATTGGCTCACAAGCTGAAGCACAGAAGTCAAGATTAACATATGAAAGGAATGTAACCATGTACCAGCTAACATCAGAAAAGTGGTCTAAGTCATACAAAAGTAGAGTCAGAGGCAGCTAATATGCATGGGGTATTGAATACAGTTCCAGTACATAACTCCCAATCTTGCACATTTCAGGGAATTATTAAACCATTTCTATTCATGAACTTTCTCACACCACTTTCAGAAGGTATACACTATGAGTTACTCCAAGTATTTCCAACTCTATTAGTCTAACAAAGTCAGTTTAATTACATCCATTAACTGCAAACAACATCCACACTCTCTGTGCTCTACTCAAAACTCAGGAAAAAGAACTAGGCCCCAGATGACATTCAGAGATTCTCAAAACCAACAACTAGTGTGGAGTTCCACTACAGATCTTTTATCAGGAGCATCTTCACTTGGAAAACGGTCTTTTAAAGTTATTAAAGCTAAATAAATTGTGTTTGGTCAATGAAATTAGAATGGGCACTGCTAGGATTCCCAAGGCCATATTCATAATCTTTCTATTGTTTTCCAGGTCATCCTGCCACTCTCTTGCCCCAATCTCAAACCCCATGCTCCTACAAATACCAAAAGCAGGTAGTCATTGCCATGAAATCCCTCGATGGTTAAGCTTGAACCTCATCTCCTTAATGGATCACAGGATCTTCATGCTTGTCATTCTCTCTGGCTTCTCTCACCATCCCTCAAGCTAATCTCCAGTTCCATTGGTCTCCTTTCACCTCCCCAAACCCCGAATCTCCTATTCTCTTGCTCACCTTTGGACCTAGACCACTCCTTGTGTTATATGCATCATCAAAACCAAGCTCACTCCAGCTAACTCCACTTAGTGTTCCACCTCACCTTCTTTAAGGAGCCTTCTTTCATCCTTTATGCATTAATCTCCTAAGTCTTCCATGATAGCCTGGGTGCTCCCCTACAAGAGCTTCCATTACAGCAGCCTTCTGATTTGTCTGGCTACAATCCCGAACCTTCCAGAATCACCTGTTCTGTTTATAGTTGCAGAGGGCTGGCATGAAGCAACCACACGCACATACAGTAAAATATATGATACAATGGCTTAACTCTTTGTCAGTAAAATCCATGATGAAAGCACACCAGACATTCTTATTTTCCAGGATAAAATAGCTAATAAAATGATACTTAGTTGATCCTTTGCATGAGAAAAACTGTTGTAAAAATATATCATTTTAGCCCAGACAGCATGGCTC
>NW_006382121.1:0-2116 GCF_000327345.1 Myotis davidii
GAGGATATTTTTTCTACTGATTTTTAGAGAGAGCAGAAGGTCCATGAGAGAGAGAAACATCAATGGAAAAGAGATACATGATTGGTTGCCTCCTGCATTCCCCGACCAAGGACTGGGAAATAAACTTGCAAGAACCTGCAACCCAGGTTTGTGCCCTTAGCCAGGAATTAATCCCAAGACCCTGCAGTGTGTGGGCCAACTCTCTACCACCGAGCCATACCTGCAAGGGTGGTATAACTCTTACTAAGCTGAGTTGTGGAGCTGGGGCATTCAGCTCAATGAGGTTATTCCAATTGATTTTAGATACCATGGTCCTCATTGAAGCTGTTTAGAGAAATTGGGGTAGCAACTTCTATAGACCAACTCTTTATGAAGGTGGGAAAGTGCTCCATCCTTCAGATTATGATTTCTGTTAGTTTTAAATAAAAATATTTTGTATTTACATCAAATAACTTAGTGCAACCACATTTGAGTGACTCTTAATGCCAGAGACAATTTAAGGGCTGAGTCATGAGAAAAGCTTATTCAGTGTTCAGCAGATGTCATTATTAATTCTCCCACTTGAGGTGATGAGTCATAAATTGGGTTGGGATTTAAAATTAAGGCAGAGTATATGTGTGAGACCTCACACAAACTCAGAAACTCAGTGTTCCAAGAGGCAGGAGAATGACAAAAAGAATGCTTAACAGGACTTGCTATAATTAAATTTAGTGGGTCTTCTAACACATATAGCATAACCATTTGACTCACTAAACAACATACCGGGTTTACTATTGACCCCCACATCCTTCTCAAAATTATATAAAATTTTACGTTTGGTTTTGTGGGTAGAGAGAATGTTTACATATATTTCTGCACATTTGATATGGATGTTCTGAATGGAAAACTTAACTGCATTGTACTGAGTATTATTGCTCCTAGAGATGACACAATTCTTTGTATCATTTTTGGGTGTAAACTTTGCCAATTATAAAGTCGTTGTAGCATAATTTCATAAATATGTTGGGAAATTCCTGACATCACACAGCACAACACAATTATCCACCTGTTGGAGGGTCCAGGAGTATGAACATAGTATGCTCAAGCTATAATTGAAGGCCTATGAAAATATAGGGGTATGGCAAGCATTTCATGAGCTGCTTACAATGGGGCCTGGGGTTGGGGAGAAAGAGAATCAAATACCATGATGAAGCTCAGACTGCTGGAAAAATCCGATTAACGTGTGTAAAAAAATTATTGAATTCAAACAAACAATTATCCATGCTTTTACAGATATTGTGAAGAGCTATAGAAGCAGCAGGCTAATATTGTGGGTGATGGGGAGCAGGAATTCATTCAATCCCATGTAACCTATAAACTTCTCTCTTGAAGGGCCTGGATAGGAAACAGCAAACCTCTGGTTGGCGGAAATTAGCATGATAAAAAGAAATTGTATACAATATCATTGTTGAAGATGCTGTGCTCAAGCATATAACATGTTAACCCAACCCCTTCCATCCCAGCCTTTTGAAACAGTACATCTCATAAATTTGATAAGACAATGTGTATGCCATTGTATCTTATTAGAACACAGAAAACAACATACTGGGTTTACTATTGTCCCTGAAAATCGATTTAACGATCTATTTCATGGGCTATCTGGAAGGATATCTTGCCCATCTTATTGGGTAATTGGGGTGCTGCCATTTACTCTTTTTATATAATCTCCATTTTCCATTAATAAGTATACCTGGAAGTAAGGCTATTGGACACATGAGGACAATCTGAGAAGGCTAATTATTTGGTGGTCCTTACAGCATACACAGTGGCGATGTAGATATAGATATACATATACATATATATACACACATATAGATATATAGATATGTTCTGTATTAGGAAAGAAAACTGGTATAGGTTCAGGAAGGTGGGAAGGAGGTCCTGACTACATGAGCAGCACCCAATGGCTCCCTGATTTCCCAGAGCCGAAACCTTCACATACCTCACTCAGCAAAGAGAAGTTCTGTAGGAAACAGCCTCACCCTTCTTAGAATAGTATAGTGACCATTTGTGGTCACTCTAACTTACTTTCTCTCTTCTAAATAGGCCATAAAAGTACATATCATACTGTTTTTTT
>NW_006382122.1:0-2135 GCF_000327345.1 Myotis davidii
CTGAGGGGTTTTGAAAATATAGTTTTCTTTATCTCAGCATCAATCATCCCAAATCAGATTCATAGCATTAGGCTCGCATTCAATCCATCTAAAGTTCCTAGCACTTCCAGCAATTCAGTAGTCTCAGAGTATTCCACTTAATATCCAAGAGAGGAGATAGGCAATTCCCTGTTTCGGGACATGAACCACATATTCTTGTCTTTAAGCAACTTAACAGAGCTGGAGTTTGTCCCTCTAACCACATCTCTGGGAAAGCTACAAGCCAATTAGGGATCCCAAATTAGAGTGCTCATGATGTCATCTCTAATCCCCCAAACTCAATTTCTACTTCAAAAGCAATTCTGAAAATGGATCTAAAAAGTAGCTTAACTCTTTAATTGACCAAATTTCAGTCAAATAAAATATCTTTTCAAATTCCTCCTGGACACTCCGTCCTTCCTCTTACAGTCACAGGCCCTAATGCTATGGCTCCAGTAGCTGAAGTCAGCTTTCAGTCACTTTAGCTAGAACAGATGGGAGCAGCAAGGTGCCTGTCCTTGGCCAACTTCCCTTCTGTTTGAATCTGCTATTACTTGTGTAGCTACCTCCCCCCACCCACTTCCATCTACAGATGCTTTTCTGCCCTTCATGGGAAGGAATATTTTTGTGACCTCGGCCAAGGGGTGAGCAGGGAGAAACCACCGGGAGACAATTTTTTTTAATTCCCTCACCCCTTACCTCATCTTTCTTTCCCATAAACAATACCTTAGCCTTTATTATCTAAATTACAGAGTTGGGGAGGGTCACTTCAAATGTCCTATCTGAGTCCCTAATTATATGGTGTTGAGCTGAGTGTATGGTGTTCCCCAATTTTGGTCCTCTAAAAGAATTTGCTGCCAGACTTTACAGAGTATACTCACCTGAGGGCTTCCACTTAAAGGTGAAGGATACAGGGCAGCAGGAGAAAGACAATACAAGCATCAGATGTCCAGAGACATCACGAGAAATCATGGGGCCCAAACTGTCCAGGGCCCTTGCTCTGAGCACCAGGGATGACTAAGACTCTTGCTCAAACCAGAAGGTAACCACAGGAATTTTAGGGAGAATCATCCCTCCCCAAAGCTCTCAGTGCCTCTTTCAGTATCAAACCAGTTAGGTCATTCTAGGAAAATCTCTCTTCCTTACATTACCCAGTGTCATTGTCTAAAAGGGACCACGTTTTATCAAAAATAACATTCTTCTGTACACAAATGAGATCAAGATGTATAGTATTTAAATATTTAATCTCTCCCAGCCTTCCTAACAGCCTCATTAACAAATGCCTGCAATGGAGCCATATTTCTTCTAGTTCTGTATTTTTTCTTTTTGATCAAGATATCAAGCCTTAGACTAATTGCCTAACTTAGAGTTCATTTCAAACACAGTAGTTCAATTTCAGTAAATGTGGTAGTAAAAGTATAAAGCCATAGGAAAATTCTCTGTGTGGAAAAGAAATGATATGATTGTTTAAACTGGGTGTTTTTTTTTTCCTGGATGGGAACACACATTTTCTATTATGAATTATATTTATTTTTTTGTACATGTGACATATCTAGTCTCCCTATTATGTCTCTTACTCTTTAAAAACAGAGAGTCCATTAAATTTATCCCTGCTGTTTTTATATCTAGCGAAGTATTTGGACCATTCTAAGCAATAAATACATATGTGCTAATTTTAATTTTTAGTGCTAAAATTCAATTATTCATTTATTTTTTTAAATAAACACCTACAATATTAAATAAGTATATAATAGAGAAATTTGGGGGTTCTGTTTATTTTTCCTCCTCATATTTTTTCATATGGTTAAATAATTAATACATACAACATAATATGTTATGTTGCTTTCATTTAGCATAGTAAGACAAAACTTGATTCCTTTCGGTCGTTATACTTCCCAAGTCATCTCCATACAGGGAAAAATAAATAGTATCACTCTTTGACTGAACAGAGGCAGGAGAAAATTCAAATTGGACTTTAATAAACACATATTCAATAATGATGACACCAGGATACATTTGTGTAACACTGAACTCACTCAGGCTCTTTAACCATTAACTACATGACAACCCTGATGGTAAAGATACTCAACAGCATGAAAAAATATATAGTAACTATG
>NW_006382123.1:0-2137 GCF_000327345.1 Myotis davidii
TTGCTAAAATTTCAGGATATGAACAACCTTGCAGAAGATGAAGTAAATGAAATCCCACTGAGGAGCAACTTTTTAGTATTACTCACTACAAATAGTCTGAGAGAAATCAAAAGCCAAAGCTCTTTATCTCAGGTTTTCCTAAACTTGATGAGAAGTTTATTAGTCTGGACCAGCCAGATTGACAGATGATGAAAGGCTTGGAAAGTGGATCTGTAAAGAAGCTTCTAGAATCTTAGCAGCTAAAGAGGGAGTGGCTAAGACAAGAGGAAAATACAGAAGGTTAACCCTGGTTAGAAAAATACGTGGTTATTTAGGGACTTTCTGTCTCTCCCTCCTCCAGAAGCACTGTCAGAATAAGAGCTTATTCACCTATGTGACAACAGCATTGATCTGAGTCCAAGGGAAGTACATCTGAAACCCAAGCTGAAAAAGACCATTCTTGGTCATAGGACTTAGGAACTAGAACAAAAAATGTCTTTGAGTTTTGTAATAGAAATAGCATCAGCTTATCAGTACGGGGAAATGACCCCCGAGAGCAAGGGCAAGATGATAAGCCCATAAGAGATATGTATAAAAAAAAGAACCCCACAGCAACTTTATTTAAAGCTCCAATTCTATGTCAAGCTAATTGAATAATGAAAAACTTGTCTAGCCCACAGATATGCTTTGTTTGGCTTGCATAGTGTGTATATTTTTTAATTGAACCTTATTGTCCTTAGATACTGTCCAATTTCCCAAGCACCACTCTTCCTATCTTATGCACCACTACATAACTCAGTTAGTAACTACATTACTACACTACCCTCAGAAGCATTTGAGTTCACAGCTATTGATATGTAATTTCCAGATTGACTCATTTTTAAGTATTAAATATTTAAAAATATGCTGACTGCAGGAATGACAGAAAAAGAGGATAATCACAAGAAAATAGGAAGAGGTCAGTAATTCTAGCATTGCCATCTTTGGAAGAGGCATCTCTCTGGCCCAGCCCAATTGCAACAGCTACAAATCATGCCATATATAGGTCAAGTTAAACAAGTGTCTGTCATATTCATAGCCTCCCTCTTTCAACTAGCCTTTCTATATTTGGGGAAATTCCCAAGAGGCAGAACTCAAATTCCTAGCCTTTCTTATAGCTAGGACACTGGCTTATAGCCCAGGTTCCACCAAAGAGCAACACCCAGGTAAACTGTGATGTGAAAAAAGAGCAAAGTGAACAAAGAAGGTATGTGGGCAACTCAATTTTTCTGAGCATAGAGGTAGCTGAGATGTCAGGTTTTCAGTGGTTGCATAATGGAGTCCTGGTATAGAAATGGCATTGATGTGGCAAGACCTTCTAATGTTGTTCCCTCTGGTGGCCAGTAGACAAGGAAAACAGAAAAAATTTTCTTATTGGACCAGTCTGTAATGCAATTTTACTCCTGGAATTTTAACCCTCTCAAAAATTGTTTAAACTACTCAGTATCATTTTATTAAACTCATTTTCTGCTAAATCAGCCCAAATAAACTTCTATTGCTTAAACCAAAGATCTCTCTGGCTGATAAGACCAGTAATGGCAGACCTATCTTTGAAAATCTTTCATTGGAGCTGCCATGGGAGAAAGCCATTCACACTAATTTCCGTGAACTCCCAACATCTGTGAAAGAAGCCCCAGATTTCATAAGGCTACCCTCATGTACTTTCTAAAGTAGTGTCACATTGCACACCCATTACTCAGTACTCTTGGCAATTGACTTAAGAGTTACCATCCAGAGAAGAGGTCATTAAATTTTCAACATTTGCTACTTGGTTATGGAAAATGAGAGCTGAGGATTTCATCATCAGCCTTTCTGGGAGATGGTCTTACTCTGCAAGACCTTGTATTGACTGATAAACTGGTTCCTTATTAACAGACCTTGGTGCAAAAGAGGCAAATAAGGCACCGATTTTTAAACCAAGCTATAAGGATGACAGCAAGCTGCTTTTCATTTCTCTTAGAGCCAAGCAAGGGATGTAGGAGGTTTCAGCTACAGGAAGGATTTTTAGACAAAATTGAAGAACTCGGAACATTAAGGAAGGCTATCAAACATTCTTCTCTATGATTTCTGTTTGCTAAACAATACTACAGTTGACCCTTGAACAACAGGGGTTTGAACT
>NW_006382124.1:0-2136 GCF_000327345.1 Myotis davidii
CTCCAGCTTTAATAGTCAGTGACTCAGCTTGGAGGGTGGGAAGCATGAAGGATTCCAATGATATTTGCTCAGAAAAATATATTTAGCTGTGAGATAGCTAATTTTCGAACATGATCTAGAAAGTTGTTCTTTATCCTATCAATCCCATCCTATAATTGGGGATTCCAAATTTATAGGTTTTTAGAAAAAGTAAAATCATCTAAGAATATAGAGAAAATGTGTGGATTATGAGAAATATCCATGGAGTTAATATTTTTTTTAATTCAGGTGTAATGAAAAGGACTCTGATTTCTCTCTCTAATTGAGGTTCTGGGAACAAAGGCTGAGGAGAGCCAGCTGCCTACACTTTCATCATTAATAAAACCCCTCTTGGAGAGGGAGGATTCAGAAATAAAACTCATCCTCAGATTATCAAGGCAAAGTTGTTAGAAATATTTTCTAGTCTGATTAATACATCACAATCATGAAAGTCATCAGTTGCTATCTCATAGAGTCCATATAGTACTTTTCTTCTAAAGAACTCAAAGGCATGTAATCCAGATGATAAACAAAACAAAAAAGATACAGATTAAAGTAGGGTCTTCATGAGATGCCTATTAAGCCAACCCATGTAGAACTATTACATGGGATTGCATCAATACAAGTCTTACATATTTCAAGATTTACACAACACCCAGAATGTCTGGCATATAATTGAAACCAAGACATTATTGATTGTGTTCATTCATTTATTCATCCATTCATCAAACATTTCATGAGCTCCTCCAAAGAACCAGGGTGTCTGACTATAAAGGAGAATAAGACACAGTGCCTGCCTCAATAAGTCTCATAGAGCATGGGCAGACTTGTAGATCAATCATTTGTGTAAAGAATAAGATAAGGGCATTTCAGAAGTTGCATTCTGGAAAGAGACCCCAAAGGCAGAGCGTTTGCTGAGGAGGCAGAGCTTTCATATGTGTCAATATTTTTTTTCTTTTCTATTTGTTAGAAGGGGCTGCAAGTTAATTGGCAATCATAAGCTACCTTTGATGCTATCAGTACCAAAGTGTTGGATTAAGCCCTTCACTCTATAGCAGTGGAAACTGAGGGCCGGAGATGAAATGCAACTATGATTATGAGAATAATGGGGAAGGTCTGCTGAGGGCTCATTAGGTAGCAGCCTGGGGTTAAGTATTTCAACTCATTTTATCATCTAATCTCCATTTTATGACAAAAGAACTCAAAATAACAAAGCAGGTTGCATAGGAGAACCAGGATTTGAACCTAGGCAGTTGGAGTCCACAGCTTCAACCACTGAGTTAAAGTGCAATTGAACGTGGATTGATGTTGTGAAAGAACTTGCTAATTTATAGCCACTAGACTACCAGCCTTTTATAGTAACTGACTTCGAAAGTCACTGAAAGCCCAGAGCCTAAGGGTAGAGCAGAGCTGCCTGACAGATGAACTGATAGGTGAGATTCTTATAAATGGCAGAATCCTTCAAGGCCAGTAAACACTAGGGTTCTTTGATGTTGCTGCTAATTTAGCCAGTTTTAAATGTGTGGATTTGAAAAAAGAGAGACATTTGGATTCCGCCTTATGGGTTATTTAAGTTCTGAGTGGTATGAGCAGGCTAGGAAACATGATTTCATTGGTCAACCATCTACAACAGCTATTATCTATGGTAATCACTATCTATTGTTTCAACCTAAGGGGGTTTGGAGGGAGGGAAGGCCTGACAAAGGATATAGGTTCATTATGATACAGTTTAAGCACACAGAAAAATAGAGTAATGTAATGAACATCCATATGCCTACTATGCAGATTTCTTAAATCTCAACATTTTGCCTCCATATTTGTTTCAGATTTTTTTAAAGAAATAAAATATTTCAGATGCAGTTGCCTGCTGTATAACTGCCCAGTTCTGTCCAACCCCACCCCCTCTTTCCTCCCATAGAAATAAGTTCAGTATCCTGAACTCAAGTGCTTAGAATTTTGTACTATTAAAACTATATGTACATCCATAAATAATTGCATAGTTTTGGCTTCTGAGTTTAATTTCATATTATTTCTACAATTTGTTTTTTGACTCAATGTTATATTTCAGGGTTTTCTTTAATTATGGTAAAACTAGAGGCCCAGTGCATGAAAATTCAT
>NW_006382125.1:0-2134 GCF_000327345.1 Myotis davidii
TTGTATATAAATTATGTTTAACGTGAAATACGGGCGCGTTTTACTACGATGCGAAATGAAGATGTCAAAAATAAAAGTAGGGGACCGAAGTATTTTAAAATACCCTCTCACCCCGTCCCTCCCGCTGGGTGCGATGGAGACCCTTATCCACTAGAGGGCGCACTAAGCAGGCACTTAAGCTTGCTCTGCCAGGATCCTCTCCTCCCAGTTGGTCCCAGATTCACTTCTCACTCTTCCCTCTCTCTGAGCCTTGGTTGCTGGCTTGTAAATTTGGGATAATGATGCTTCCTTCAAGGTAGTGAACCAAGGTGCGACCAAAGGCACTTAGGATTCTGGGGGCAGATGGTAGTCCTTAGTGTGGAGGTAGGCTGGGAAGTTCCCTTTGTCCAATGGGCCTTGGCTGAGACACCTGGGGACTGAGAAAAGGGCAGACAGACTTTTCTTGATTTTCCTCAAAGGACAAAGGCTGGGGCAGAGACGGAGAGATGGTGGGAGTGGGGACGCTCTAAGGACATGAACTGGGGTCTCAGATTTTGACACAGAACTGCTCTTCCTGAACCTGTCTTTCCTCACTAAGATTTATTATTTCAAAATGCTGCCTGAGCTCAGAGGAGGCTTGGAAATCTCGTGGTGGGAGTTGGGGGTGGGTGAAGACAAATCAGGGAGTTTTATGGAGGAGTTAGTCGAGAATTCAGTGTTAAAGAGATGGTAGCTTTTTTTAATTTAAAAAAATTAAGTAACTTTTTAATTATAAAAATACTTGATATAAAAAATACAGGAAACACCCCCAGCAAGGGGAGCAGTGTGTTTCTTAGTTATTTTATCACCCAGAGAAATCCACCAGTAATATATATATTTTAAATATTAAGGTTTAACTTATTAGTATTAGGACAGGAGTCACTCTGGCTGGGCCAGCAGTAATATTTTGGTGTATGATCTTTCCTTTATATGTTATGCACATATTTATAAAAACAAAACTATTTTGGAGCTGTCTTTTCTCAGTACACATCTTTTTATGTCATTCCATGTTCTTCTATTGAATAATTTATGCCCATTTCACATTCCATTGAATAAGGGTGTCAGTTTATTTAATCAATTCCTTATATACATGCAAATTGTTTCCAGGTATACTGCTGGCATCTGACGCTCTGTCCACTAGTAGCAGTAGAGGGGCCTTCCATGGTCCTAGCTGAAGCCATTCTTCCATTTGTGCCCAGAATCCCATCCCTTTTCCAGTGCTCATGGGCTATTCTCTAGCGATTTCTTCCCTCATCCCCTCCTCCAGCTCTCTAGTCTCCTTGCTCCTGCTTAAAGACACTGGGCACACTCTTGCCTTAGAGCGTTTACTTTGTTTTCTTTCCTTGGAAATCTCTTCTCACAGATTACCATTTGCATAGCACATAATGCCTTTACCTCCACTTACATGGACTGGATTTAAAAAAATCCCACACAGCAGCCTAATTACAGGCTCTTTACAAGAGGCATCTAAAACATAAGGCTATACAAAGGGAAAAAGTAAACGAAGGAACAATTTACCATAAACACGGTAACCAAAATAATGGTAATGCTAAATTAATTTTGAATAAAGTTGACTTTAAGGCAGAGGACCAGCGAGATATTGAAGGCTATCTTAAAACAATAAAAATTTTCTGGCAGAATGTAAGAATTCTAAATATATATATATGCACCTGATAATATAGCCTCAAAAAATATGAAGCATAAATCCACCATTATAGTGAGACATTTGAACACACCTCTTTTATCATCTCCTACTATGGTAATGGTCTAACAGAACGTTCTCTACTATGAGACTGTGAGTATCCCAAGGTGAGAGACAACCTTGATCATGGCTGTATCCCAGGTAACGTGCACAGTGCCAGGCACAGGCTGGTCTTCATTATTTCTTTCCAGCAACAATGACGTCACTATGCTCTGAAGAAGCACCTTCTTTAGTTGGGAATGCTCTTACTCCTTGCAGGGTCTTAGTCGTCTGGCTTGAAACCCATTCTACCCCCAGTTTTCTTAATGTGTCTTGGGCATGGATAGGTTCTGGGCAATTTCCCTCCGTGAAGAGTACGTGTGTCTGAGGCCAGACTTTTAAAACCATAGATGGGTATTAATTGCAGAGAACTTA
>NW_006382126.1:0-2138 GCF_000327345.1 Myotis davidii
CAAACTTAGCACATTTCAGCAATGTTAATGTCCTAGGTACAGATGTCCCCTGAAAGACTGTGACTTATTTCTCCTTGGAAAGTATTCACATTATCTGCATGTCACAGAACTAACAATGCCAATGTATTAGTTCCCTAGGGCTGCACTAATAAAGTCCTGGGTGGCTTAAGAAAACAGAAATTTATTTCTCCCAACTTTGGAGGGTACAAGTCCAAAATCAAGGTGTCAGCAAGACCATGATTTCTCTCAGGTCTCTAGGGAATGATTCTTTGTTGTCTCTCCTAGTTTCTGGTGGTTGTCGGCTATCCTTGGCATTCTTTGGTTTGTCCAGTTTCTACCTCTTGCATCATGTGTTTGTCTACTTTATGTCCTTACATGGTACTCTGTGTGTCCGTGTATTCAAATTTTCTAGTTCTTATCAGGATATCAATTACTGGATTAAAGCTCCTCTAATTTACTATGATCTCATCTTAAATTGATTACAACTTCAAAGACCCTATGTTTAAATAAGCTCATGTTCATAGGTACTGGGGATTAGGACATCCACATATCTTTGTGGGAGACACAACAGCTACTCAACAGTTATATATCTGGTAATCATCTGACAAGTTATTTCATTGATCTTTAGGTTCTGTTCTGCTGGGTCCAGGAGGATACTTGTTATCCCAAAGTATTCCCTACCCACATCCTGTTAAATGCATTTCTAAACTACATCATTTAAAATCACCTCCGAACTCTCTCTTAGCTTTGAAGGGATATAAGCTACTACCAAGCCATCCAATGCATTGTTTTAGCAGCAACTTACTGCCAGTATTTTGGGTGGTAAAAATATGGTCAAGAAACTTGTACTTCTGTCTTTTATAAATATCATTGTTGCCAATGTTTAAGTTTCTCATGACTTGATGATGACTCCAGGTGTAGTGACCAATATATTTTGCATGACAAGCATTGTGATTTATTCTTGGATCTCCTGAACCTCAACCCCATCATGGACTATATTCTCTGATACCCAACTATTTTCAGCACTTTGTGTAGAAAATTACATCTTATGTAAAATATGAGTGTTGGGCAGTAGATAGGTTTTAATTTCTATCTCTTCAAAAAATGCAATAGAGTTGTTTTTCTAAATTGATTAGAAATGATTAATTTTCTCTCTAAGGCCTATATGTCAACAGTTATGGGTCAGTAAATGTCAGAGTTTTCTTCAATGTTAGAAGCTGTCTTGACTAGAAGCTATGCTGCTAGACATAAATTAGGATCAACTTCTTATCTAGAAGTTATGCTGCTAGACATAAATTAGGATAAACTTATTCTGGGCAATAAAACATTAGCCATTTTATGATGTGTTTTACTGCTATAGAACAGGTGAAATGTCTTGAGGAGACCAGCTAATCCCACGGTGGAAGAATCAGTGTACCCATTTGGTTGCATTACAACAGTCCATCATGCTGTCATTGAAACAAGGTTCCTGTCACCTACCTCTAGTTGAGAAATATGTTTGTTTTGAGGCCTGACTCACGGGCTTTACTCACCACAAATTCAGTCACATACTGTGGGGGAAGAAAGTTTTTTCTTTACCTTTGTAGGTTCTTTAGTTAGTGTAATAATTACATCAACATGAGACAGAGTAACAGAAGAAAGTGACCAAATTTAATTACATACCTTTTGTATGGGAACCCCGCATACATGGCAGAGTCAGAGACATCACATATATTAGAAGTTAAGAGGCAGGAAGATAAAATGGGGATCATATGACATCCTGAGCCAAGGAATATGAAGGTTCCTGGGGCTTCAGAGAGGAGGAGGGTTATTCACCGGATAATAATAAGAGGAACTGTTCCGTAATTAGAAGTTTGCTCTGCCACATGGATAGGTCATAAAAAGTCACTTATGGTAATAACTCTTATGGGCAAGGCTCCAAATTTAAATTCTTTAAGAGAAAATAAAAGTTATCTTGAACTCACAGGACCTCTATTACATTCAGCTCAAAGAACTCATATGCGACTGTGGCATATCTAGTGAGACCTGAGCTGAAACCCCTCACCACTGAAGAATAAAGTCTATTAAGATAAGCCAAGGGTTACAATTCTGCATCTTGTTCTCCGTAGTCGATGCTAACCTCAACTCTGGTGGGAATC
>NW_006382127.1:0-2138 GCF_000327345.1 Myotis davidii
GGTGCAGGCCGGGCTGAGGGACACACACCCCCTACCCCCATCCACAAATTTCATGCACGGGGCCTCTAGTATTCCATTGGTTCAAAAATAGGTGGAGACATTGAAGATGTAAAAAAGACCTGAATCAAACTTCTAAAGGTAAATCTATACTGTATGAGATGAAAACTACACTGGAGTAGATTGACATCAGATTAGATATTGTAGAAGATAAAGATTAGTGAACTTGAAAACACAAAAAACCATTCAAAATAAAATGCAGAAAATAGAATGTAAAAATAAAGTATTAATATTTAATGTGTTATTAAAAATTATTATATTACTAAGTATTAGTATTTCTCTCTGTCCTCAAAGAATTTGCAACCTTCCTGTGGAAACAAATTATAATAAAAAAGAAAATAAGGTCATAAAATATGTGAGAACCAGAGAGCATTACAAAAGAGAAAAAAATGTCATGAGACACTATTTAAGCAATTACCCCCAAAATAGCACACATAACTGTTTAGAGAAGAGGAAAAGATGATTTCAGGCTGGAGAGATCAGATTAAGAATGGTCAAAGAGGAAACATCTGAACAAATGGATATTTTCATACAACATAAAGCAGTGTTCATTAGTATATATTTAGAAATGCAACTTTTTCTCGTCCTTATTCTTTCACTCATCATTTATTAAGCAGCATCTACCTGCCAGGTACCAGCTACGCACAGCATGTTCTGTCTCTGCCCTTGGTGAGTTTATAACCCAGGGAAGGCAAAAGAGAGAAGTGGCTATTGGCCACCATGCAAGACACACTCTAAAGGAGGTGTGTTCAAGTGCTGTGAGCAGGGGCAGCTAACTCTGCTAAGGACAGGAAACAGAGAAGAAATTCACAAGGCACACAACTGTCACCTCTTTGTAAAATCTCCATCCTGTCCTGCTTCCAGATTTGGCTGCCACAAAGGGCTGCTGGAAAATAAATGGACAAGTCCACCAAGGAAAGAAGCAGGGAGCCAAGCAGTTTTTCACTGGATTTTAATTCACTAATCCATGTGAGGAGGAAGAAGCAAGGAACCTCCTCCTCCTAACTGGGCAACCCGCCACACCTAAAGGGTGCTAGGATTTAGATAATCCCTGACAAGTCCCAGGAGAATGGCTTAGATGGATGGGCACTAGGACAGTGCTATGGCATATACTCTTTGAACAAAGCCAGTGAGTAAAAAAAATCCAAAGCAAGCGATTGGCAGGAGGTTGGTTATCTGATATTTTCATGAAAGAACAAAGACATTTTATTTTTCCTGAAGTTAGCAATCATTGTGCATTACACAAAGCTAGAAGGAAGTTTTATAATGACCAAGTCCAACACTCACATTTTACAGATGAAAAGAATACTGATGAGAGAGTATGAGGCTGGACCAAGGCCATAGGGATAGAGCTAATTAAAATTCATGTCATCCCATATGAAAATGGCGATCTTTACATTAAATCACATTGCCTTTATTTCTTAGAATGAATTAATTAATCTATGCTGTAATTTCAACAGAAAATTGTGCTAATATAGGGAAGGTATAATTGGATGTGGAAATGGGTACCTTATAAATACGCCTTGGTTTAACATTTTTACTAAGATTGAGCATCTCACTAAGAAAACCTCATACTGGGAAAATTCTCATTCATGTTCCACTTACAATGAAAGATTCCTTAATGGGTCCCCAGTGCACTGATGTTCAATTTATAGTCTATTTTCCTGAGAAAATAAGGTATAGGAGTAAATCCTGAGTTAGGACAGACACAAGACATCTTAGACAGGACACTTAACTTCTCAGTTTCTCATCTATACAATTAAGCTCACAATAGTACCTACTTCCTACGTTTTGAGAATCCAGTGAGATAACTGAGTGCAAAAGCACACTGCCAGGCAGATGACAGGAGTTTAAGAAAACACTAGAAACAGCTGTTGCTGCAGTTGGTGACTGTGATGGTGGGGGTAGAGGGTTGTTACTATTATTACTATCGAGATTGGCCCACACTGGACATTGTTCTCTATTCTGGCTCTCAAACAGAACTCAGGTATATGCGTATATGCCAGGAGCTGACAACATTACAACATTTTATTCTTCGACTAGAGGCCCGGTGCATGGATTCATGCCTCCCTCAGCCTGGC
>NW_006382128.1:0-2139 GCF_000327345.1 Myotis davidii
CCCACAGGTTGAGAACCGCTGCATTAGAGGAAAATACTCCTTAGAGTCCCACCAAAAACCTTTCCATGGAACGTAATGACTAGAGGTTAATCTTACAGTGCAGGAGAGAAGAAAAGAGAAAGCAGTATCTCTCTGGAACAGCCACAAGAGATTCACCACTAAACTGTCAGAGCTGAGAAATGGGAAATCTGCTTTAACATCAGATGCGAGGGAGGAGATGAAGACTTTTAATATCACCACACCGGTGCACCGGCAACAAAACAAGGATCTTGCAGCATCTGTTCAAAGTCGGATGTAATTCTTTGGTGAGCATTCCCTTAGAACAATATAATTTTCTAAAGTATCAACCCTGGAGTGTGCAATTCTTCAGAGAAGGTTAAATTTCCCTCTCAGTTATAGCGTTTTGAAAATGCCACTGCTAATTACATGGAAATATTAGACACTTCATGAATCAATTTGGTAGAACTATTTAAATTGATGCAGAAGGTTTCATTTATCTAACAAATCTAATCTCTTTGACTAGGGAATCAGAATCTCCAGTTTGCTTATAAAGTCTGGGATCTTAATTTAGAGCATTGCTGGAAAAATGTTCTCCCAAAACTTGATTTAGAAATGATTACTTGCATAATGAAAAATTAATAACTAATAACAGAGTATTTCAGAGAACTAATAAATATTACTAATGTCAAGTAAATCATGCAAAAAATCAGAGAATAAATATCCATCCAGTGCATTAGGAGTGCATCTTTCTTAACTTTCTGAAAAATGTACAGTCCTGTGATAAATGCATTTCTTATATTCATGAAAAAGATGGTATACATGTCCTTGTGCTTTAACTTTTGATGATTTCAAAAGTCTCTATCATGAAATCGTACATCAATACAAAGACAGGTATAAATCTTCATAAGAGCTTGACTCACAGAGGGCAAAACTGGACTAAACTACCATCTAAAGAAGTAATTCTAAATTGTGGTGCAGCCACACAATGGAAATCTCCTCCGTGATGCAACAGAACAAACTACTCATACACACAACAACATGGACACTCCTCAAAAACACTGTGGTAAGTGAAAGAATGTAGGAGAAAGTCTCTACTGCATAGATCATTTTATGACATTCTGGCAAAAGAAAGCAGATCAGTGGTCACTAGGGACCAGGGGTAGAATAAGGCCCAAAGGAAATTTGGGGGTAACAAAAGTTTTCTTTATCTGGATTGTAGTCGTACAAATATAATTATGTATGCCTGTATACTTTAAAGTGGGAGGTCTTCATATATGTAAGTCATCCCCTAATACAAGTGAGGCAAAAAAAAATCTGGCCCTGGTGATTTTAATAAAATCAATGGTTAGAGGAAAAATATCTGCACTAAAGTTACATTTTTGGCTTATAATTTTAGTAATATTTTATAGCAATATAGAAGAAATGTTGAATACTGTGGTCAATTTTCTAAACGATAAAACTATATAGGGATGAAGAAGTGAGAAAAACTATCCTCCTGAAAAGGAAACTGGGCTCTCCAAACAGAAAGATTTCCTAGAGGAGCCCAGGCTGATCCTAGTCTTCCCCTGAGGATGGAGCTAGAGTTGCCAAGTGGTTACCTCACTGCTCTGCATGTGTTAGCGCTAAATGCAGGCAGCAGCCAAGCCCCAGTGCACTGGCTGCTGACAAAGGCAGCCCAGCACGGGGTGCGCTTTTCCCCTTTTCCATCCAGGGTACGCACTATCTATGAAACAGAAGAGAGGATGGATCAAGACATTTTCATAAATAAATTATAATAAACTACTCAATTGTATAGAGGCCAGATCATGTTGAAGACTCATGGTCAACTCAACCTTCTATAGTGTATGGGTAATTTTATGTTTAAAATAATGTGCATCCATTTTCTATTTATGTACCTTGGGTGTAATAGTTTAAGTAACATCAAGAGACAACCTAGTAAAGTCTATCTGTTGTAATGTTATGGTTCCTTGATGTGAATTTGCTAGTTAAAGCAAGATTTTCATGAAACTGGCTGGTCTTCATATTTATTTTCTTTCTTGCATCTAATAATTAAATATTTTTTAGCAATTTCCCAGTGATCACAAGCAAATTACAGTCTCTTTGGCAAAGGACACATATGTAATAACTTAACCAATAAAA
>NW_006382129.1:0-2140 GCF_000327345.1 Myotis davidii
CTGACACGCATGTCATAGGTTCACCATTACTGTTCTAGGATATGAGGTTAACAACTGAATAACTTTACAGAAGTGATGTAACAGTTAATGCATTATACGTAAGTAGAAATCCTGAATTTGTATGAGTGAACATAGCAGATATGAACATGTTCAAAACGTTAATAATGCTTTAAGGTTGAGGCAGTATGTTTCTAAGCCTTTATGTCAGGCCTTTAGGTGTTTTTTTTAAATCACCATTAAACCTGAGAACCCTGTGAAGTAGTATTGGCATTCTTTGAGTGTTATTAACCCATAAACAATACAGCAAAATGAAATGGAATTGAATAATTGCTAAAATATGTTTATAAGTTGGAACAAATGTATATGCATATTTTGCTTAATATTTTTAATTTGTATAATGAAACGGAAACAATAACTTGTTCTTTTCAGGTTGTATTGGCTTTCGGTAAACAAGAAGCAGAAAGGAAGTTTGAAACTCTGTTAAATCACCTGTCACATCCTCCATCATTCACAACTGTCAGAGTGAATACACATCTAGCCTCAGTGCAACATGTGAAAAATCTGTTATTTGATGAACTTCACAAGGTTTGTGCAAAATCTTATGTCATGTGCATGATTACATTTCTCTAATCTATGTCATGTTGCTCCCCACTAAAATGCTGTGAATGATACAATACTGTTTTACAAATAAGGAAATTGAGGATCATGAATGTTAAATTTGCCAAGGTTACACAGTGAGTGGTAATACTAGAACCTCTGAGCCACACTGGCCAGGTCCAGTTCTATAGATGTCAAGTTTTGAGGAGATGACTATGTTATAAGAAGAACTAGCTGTGATATCTGAGTGTAAGACTTGGAGAAAAATTAATATGAGTTTTAATTGTTAACAGTGATAATTTCATTGAGAGTAATAACATTAGATATAATGTAAGCAGTTCCTCTAAGCAACTAAATTGTTACTTTTATGTAAGCATGCATGATGCTTTCAGCCAGTAGAAAGGAAACTATTCTGAGACCCCTCAGAGGTTTCCATAACTGAGGCAGATCCACATTCCTTTCTTTTCTAGCAAATTATTCCTGGAGCTTAGATATTCTAGTCTCCCAGTCTGATGCGTATACAAGATATCCTGGGCTACTATCGAGGATAAGGCAGACAGAATCACTCTGGATGGGCTTTGAGTTCTTTCCTTAAAGGTTAAGACAGAGAAGCTTGATTCCTAAGCATTAGGTAGGAAACGGGGTGGAGCAGTACCAATTGCTAGCAGGAAAGGGGACTTGGAGGAGGTTTTAGACTATGAATTTTCTTTCTCCTTTCATGTTCCAAAGCTCCCATGTGACCTAACGAGAAGTCTCGAATGGGATAAGAATAGGTGCTTTTTTGTCCCTACGTTTCTCTGGGCCACATACTGAAATTGAATGATTTATGATTTTATTTAGCTGGTAAGGATGTGGAGAAACTGGAACTTTCATACTTTGCAAGGGGGGATGACAAATGGCTTGGCCTCTTTGGAAAACAATTTGGTGGTCTCCTAAAAAGTTACGCATAAACTTACTGTACAACCCAACAGTGGAATGAAAATATTGTTCATACAAATGCTTAAACATGAATATTCATAGCAGCATTATTTATAAGATCTAAAAGATAAAAACTGTCCAAATGCCTATTAACTGATAAATAGAGAAACAAAATGTGATATATTCATACAGTGGAGTACTATTCAGCAATGAAGGTAATGAACTGATTCATGCTTCAACATTAGTGAACCTCATAAGCACCACAATAAGTGAAAGAAGCCAGCACAAATATTATATATATTGTTGGATTTCATTTATGTGAAATGTCTAGAAAAGACAAATTTATAGAGAAAGAAAGTAGGATAAGTGTTTGCCTGGGATTGGAGCTAGGAACATGGATTGACTACAAATTGGCATAAGGAATCTTTGTGTGGTGAGGAAATGATCTAAAACTGAATTGTGATGGTTGCACAATTCTTTAAGTCTACTAAAAATCATTGAATTGTACATTAAAATAGGTGCAAATTATGGTATATAAATTAAACTTCAATAACGATGTTTTTAAAAGGGCATGGGGCCCGGCCAGTGTGGATCAGTGGTTGAGCACCGACCCATGAACCAAGAG
>NW_006382130.1:0-2141 GCF_000327345.1 Myotis davidii
GGAGCTAGGGGGCCCTCGGCCTCAGCGGCCGGCCTCCTGGAGCGGCCGGGACGGGGTAGGAAGGGCGAGAAGACCCCGCGGGACTGAGAAGCCCAGGCAGGGTCTGTCCACAGCTCCCGGGGAAGAAGTTATCCGAATAGGCCAGCCCCTTCCTCTTCCTCCCACCCCCCACCCCCCACCAAAACAAAAACCCTTGCTTTCCATTATGCTGGTAATTATGTAATTAAGACACCCTTGCCGCAGTCGCTCACTGGTTTTCTAGAGAGTTGATGTCAAAGGGCCCACACGTGGGCATGATGATTGCTGCAACTTTTCTCCTTGATGGTGCGTGGGTACCAATGCAGCAGTCGTTTCCTCGCGCATCATTTATTTATTTAAACTTCACATGTCTTTATATTCTGTTCTTGGCGATATACTAGATCCTCCAAGGACTGAGTGTCTAGCTGGGATGAAAGATATTCAAGGAGCAATTATAATGACAATCTGAGCCGTATAAGAAGGAAATGCTAGGTGCTGTGACAACGGAGGAACTACTGCGTGGGTGGTTAGGTTTTGTTTTCTTGGAGGAGGAGAGCTGCGGAGACATTGGCCCAGTTTCTGTAAATGTTTTTACTTTCTTCGTTTTCCAGAGGATAAAAGCTGGTTCAGCACTGAACAGCAGAGTGAAAGTGAAGACAAACTGAAGTAATACTGACCCACTTTGTTCCAGTAATAAGGATAAAAAAAAAAAAAAAACATAAGTGAAAACAAACATAAACGCCTACAGGGAGATAATGAGAAGACTGAAGAGAATGGGGACCCGATGTAGACATCCTCAACAAGAAAGAAAAAGTTAACCACATAATAGGGCTGGTGCAGTGAGATATATTTTTCCCAGTTTAATACTAGGAAATAGACTTAATAAATTTTAATGCAATTTCAAATCACGTTATGATGTAAAGATCAGACAATTATCTTCTTGGGTTCCTAGATGAACCCTTTCCCCCCTAAAATTAATGCCTGCTGACTTTTCCTGTTTTGTTGGGCAAAGTTAAATGTATATACTGTACTATCCAACAGTTATACATTTTTCAATCGGACTTCTTCCATGCCTCTAAAATTACCAGGATCCATAAATTATCAACATTTATGCTCTACGAATATTTAACACTTGCTTATCATCCAAGAATGCAAAGGTAACACAATCTTTTCTTTAGAAACTGCTTAAAAGAAAAACCACAGACACTGTTAATGATGCTTTTTGGTTTGTCTAAATCCAAGACTTTATAATATAGCAAGAAGAAGCATTCTTCTCAAAGGTCTTTTAAAATTAGAGAGATATTTATATAAGGCCTACTTGTATGACACATATTTTTCACATACTTTCCTTATTTAAAAAATAACTGTATGCCTTTTTGGGCCCCTTAGTAAATAGTAAAAATTAAAATAAGTGAGGCTACAAATTGGCATCCTGAGTTTCACATTAGTAATTCCCCATACATACCATTAGGTTGGAATTCCTTCATTAGAAATCAAGATTGTTCTAATTGCCTCATCAAGAGCTGTTAAAGAGCACTGTTTCCTCTTGCTATATCTTTATTACTATAATAAAGATTTCATAATTAGAACTCAGGTGATTACTTTATGATCTATTTATTCTTTTCATCAGAAAATATTTATTGACTGCACATGATGTGCTATGTACTATGCTAGGCACTGTATATAAAACTGAATAAGACAGCTAAGGGAACTGTTTTCTAGGGGTAGAAACAGACAATAAACATGTAAACCACTTAGGGAATTAATAAGGTAAGTTAAAATCATGAGAAATTTAATGAAGAAAATGGAACAATCATGAAAAAGAAATGAGGATGGGGTAGAACAGGGGTATTTTAGGTGGTAAGGTGAAGCAAGCCCTGATATCAGCAGAGGCTAGAAGCCCTAGGTTCTTCTTTGTATCACTCGGGAAATTATTTGAACAAGAAACGATCGCATGGAAAAAGAAATGGGGTATATACACACAATGCAATATTATTTTGCCGTAAAAAAGAAGTGGTGCAACGCCAATGTATGAACCTTGAAGACATGCTAAATGAAACAAGCCAATCACAGAAGGACAAATAGTGCATAATTCTACTTACATGAAGTATCCCAAATAGTCA
>NW_006382131.1:0-2141 GCF_000327345.1 Myotis davidii
TTTTATTTTCTTCACTCACAAGAAGTCTGAAGGAGGCGATTGGCCATGTTGGATCAGCTGCTTAAGGATGCCATTATAAACTCACGCGCTTTGTAGTTTTTGGTTCCATCAGCTGACTGTGACCACACTGTCACAAGATGATTGTAGAGTTCCAATCATAATATGCCACTTTAAGGCAATAAAAATGAATAATCAAAATGATAACCTCAGCTGCATCTCTTTGCTTTGTCTGGGTAAGAAAACTTTCCCCAGATCATATCCCAGAAAGCCTCTGTTTGTATCCCATCAGTAAAATTGTATCATAGGTCTACCCTTAAATGTAGAAGGAAGTTGAGAAATCTAAGTACTCTCATTTTCTTCCCCAAGTAGGGAAGAAAATGAGAGAAGGGTTTTGGAATAGGTGTTGGTCGATTGAACTTGCAAGGGTACGCCACAAAAGCTGCCCAAAGGCTTGACACGACTACACACAAGAAAGTTAATCAGTTTCATGGCTGATTCTTCATTTGCCCCATCACCATGAAGAGATACTGTCTTACCTCCATGACTCTCTTCAAAAGGTCCCACAGAACTGCTATCACTGACCCAGGAAGAACTCAGTGTTAACGTGGTACCGTGAATGTTTGCATTATTATTTATTGTTTTGACCACCAGTGGCACAGAATTGACACATCAGTGCACTGGGTACATATTTGATAAATGAAGGAATAAATAGCCCCAGAAAATATGTAACAGGATGGAACTATTAAGTGTTATAGTTGTTAAACTGTAATGCCCTTCTTAAATATAAGCTCAATTGTTATTTTGAGAGAGGTTTTTAGTGGTTAATATGTAAAAACAATTTTGATAGGTGGTGTGAAAGAGGAACGTAGACATAAGAACCTAGTTTTAGTCCTAAACAAATGTATTTTTCAACTGAATTAAAAATAGTGACTTCTTATATGTATCCTACACTTAGTTAAAATGATTAAGTAAGCAGTCATAATTTAAGAAAACACCCAAATAAGTTTTATTTAAGACAGAAATAAAAATGAAGATCAGAATTTGGAGGGATATATTATTCATGATTTATGGGGTCAGCAAAAAACTTTATGGAAATTGTGACCCTGAGAGCATTTAATAGATATCCTTTCCTCTGAGGTCAGGAGAACTTGGCAACTCTATTCATTCTTGCCAGTAGGTGGTTGTGGTTTCATATTACCGTAAGATCCAAAGACATACAAGAGACGAAGGGGGTCAAGATGTATGGTGTGCGATTATACAGAGAAAGAACGTGAATCTCCACTTAAATGAATTACCTCTATCCAAAGACCTTGCATTGCTAACCGTTTTAACAATGAAAATAAATAGAATGCATGGCCATCAGGATGAAAAGGCAGATGTAGTAATAATGATTTGCTAATTAGGACATGAAATGTAAGAGGCAAGATTTAGTATTTGGTACAGGATTATCAAAACTTTAGGAGCTGTGTCAGGAAACCATCTCCCTAGCTTAGTGAGAGCACTCTCAATCAACAGGGGGGGAATGAGCAAGGGAATCATATATGTAAGTGAACTATACCAATGACTATGTGCAAATGTATACATAGGGAGCAAATAGCTATTTAAATGAGTGATGAGGTTTTATAATTTGTAAATGAGTCCTCGTCTTTATACTTTTTCATAAAAATATTATTTGTAATTATGATGACTCTAAAATGTTACACGTACACAAAAGTGATGTAAATCAAAAATTTGCTCCATTGATTTACGATCTCTTTCAGCTCTAAAGTGAATGATTCTGATACTGTGCTTTCTAAAGTGTTTCTATTGGACATCCTTCTTAAGTCTAATTTTCTGCAACATTGCTTTTCCCTTTTATTCATTCACCAAATATTTATTCAACAGCTATTATGAGCGAGGCACGGTTCTAAGCATTGTCTTCATGTTTATTTGCCATTAGGTCCACTTTATTTATAGTCAGTGAATATTTGGGTAATGTAATAGCACCTACTTAAGGTAGTAAAAGTTATAAGTGATAACGAAAAGGAGATGATACAGAGTGGATTTAGCAGTTCATAAGATTGCAGGATAATGGAAGGGAAGAGGTGAGATAGAGAAATTAAAGATTTTCTTAATGTGGAGAGGTATATATTGGAATACTA
>NW_006382132.1:0-2142 GCF_000327345.1 Myotis davidii
TATTTTTATTGTTGACACTATTACAGACGTCCCTAATGCCTACAGATTATTAATTTATGGATGCACTCCTTCTCTAGCCTAGGCTTTCTGAAGACTACCCTCCTGAGGTACAAAGGTCAGAGAGCTTCTCCTTCATTTGTCCCTCTCCTTCCCATTCAAAGAGCTTCTTTGGTTTGAATATGGGTGGAGTAGGACCAGTGGAGGAAAATAAATGGATGTAGGGGGTGAAACATTTGTGAATTTTCCAGCACTAAGTGGTCTGGCCATGGATTCTCTGGGGCTGGCACATGTTCTAGTTAGGCACTTTAAAGAACACTTTGAGACTCCTTGGTTGATATGAATTTCTAACTTCAAGCTCCCCTAGTCACTGGGGTCTCCCTCTGTCTAGTTGTTTTCTCATACCTGACCCTTGAGCACTAGGCCAGACATAGTCTACTCTGAGCTGGTTTCTTCTGAATTCTTCCTTTCATTCTAGGTGGTCTTTTTGGAGAACAATGACTATGAGCATCATTTCATCATATTGTGAACACATTGTATCCAGGGGGAGCACTCATCTATGCTTATCCCTGACAAAGGCTCCAAGTGAAGCCGAATCTCACGTCCTTTCTGAGTAGCTACAATGATCATCCTTTAGATTCTCATGCATGACTCAGTATCAGTCTCCTCTGACACACAGCTGCAAGGCTCACAATACAGGCTTTTTCCGTGGTCTTATTGAGCCCCTTCCCTTACTTTGGCCAGAGATGAGGAGACGTCACTGTAGCCAGCCCTTGCCCCATGATGTGAAACTCAAAGTGTGCCTCATTCCCTTAACTCAAATGTTAGGCTCTTAATATGAGTAAACATTGTGAATTCAGGTTAAAATAAGTAACTAAGACAGTGCCCTTGGGTATAAAGCAGATTGTCACTGATGCATGATTTAGTCTAATTAAAATGTATTTGGATGGCCTCAGCTTCATTTCTGAATCAGTAGCTTTTGCAAAAGTGTTGAGAACAGAAATATATTACATGTTAGTGCTTACATATACACAGACCCATTTCTAAAGAAAGGATACTTAGATGGCATCATAATATATAGGTCAAGGCTTGATCCATTTGCCCTTTATTCTAGGAAAGGGAAGAATTCAGAGTGTAAAAATATCAAATAGTGCTTTGGCATTCATAGCAGGATGCTGGCATTAACAAAATTTACAATGTTTTTGAAGAGAAATAATAAGTACTTCTTTGCAGCTTCAGAAGCAATGTATAACACAGCACGGTGAAAAATGGTGTTTTAATTTTTATGCATGACCTTCACCAGAGGTGTTAATCCTGTGCTAGGCCCTATAATTCTCCAACAATTTTAGATGAAAGAAAAATGATATTCTGGGTCTTTCATAGAAAGATCATATATTTTGGCGAATCTAGAGACTGGGAGAAACTATTCATGCATTAAAGAGCAAAGACCAAGTGGCAAAATCCGACTGTTTTGCAACAGAGTAAGACAGCAAACAATGGATTATTCTATCAAGTTGTAAATTTAAGAGTATATCCTGCCTTTAAAAATAGATTAAACTGTAAATTATTATAATTTTATCACATTTGCCTGAGACATTGTTGCAGTGATTAAATTTTTGAAGATATTTAAAATCCTCAAAGCATTTACCAACAGTCAAAGTTCTTACAAAAGATGAATTTAAAGGGTGGGCAGGAGTTTCTGGGTAGATAGGAAAGTCTGGTATAAGTAAGAGATGTTAGTGCTGAGAGACCTACTGTAAGCCTTGGAAGAGGAGGACAGTAGAAGGTCACTGTAGGGATTAGGGTGGGACATCAAACAGACCACAGGATTGCTTAGAATTACCCTCCTACCAAGAATAGGATGTGAGGTCCTGAGGCGTTTGCAATAGCAGCAGTTGGACAGGATAACCTGAGGAATAGAAAGAAAGAAAAAAGACAGCAATTGGAATTATTGTGGAGAAAGTGATAAGGATAATACAGGGGCTGTTTTTATGGAAGGTCTCCTGGTGATGCTTATGTGAACTTAGAGAACCGCTGCTCTAGTTGAGAATAAAAATGGATGTGAAAAATATCTCTCTCTGAGCAGACAGCTAAAACAACTCAAACTGTTGGTTTTTGTTGTTGTTGTTGTTCATCCTCACCTGA
>NW_006382133.1:0-2142 GCF_000327345.1 Myotis davidii
ATAGAAACAAGACCTGGCTTAGGAGTCAGGAAGCCTAGATTCAAGTTTTTCCTCTATTACTAAGAACAAATTAGATCTTGTCCTTCGCCAAGCCTTTATCTGCCTCTGGAAAGTTAAGGCTGGCTGCTTCCCAAAGCCCTCTGTAATTCTATATAAGCTGCTCCTAGAATAAAAACTGAAACTGCTTTTAAAAATTCCTCCCTATTTCATCTCACCCTGCGTATATATCATTTTACCATTCTGAGCAGAAAATAAGGGCAAAAGATATGAGAAGGGCAAAGGAGACAGAAGAAGAATTATAGGATGAGAGGGACACTGATGAACCATTTGCATCCTGTCAAAAATAGGAAAGCAGAACTTCAGTTCCCAAGTCTCAGGGTTAGAGTTGGAACCCTAGTCCATGCAGAAGCCATCCACTCTGATGGTCTAGACCTAAATTAGAAGGTCCCCCAAGGACCTGCACCTGGAAACTTCTGGGCCTTTTCACCCTGTAAGAGGACAGAAATGTTTTTCATTTGCATAGATCTGGTCTATAAAGTAGTCAGAGTCAGATTATAATTTAGTGCTCATTCAATAGCTGCGGAGCAGATAAACAGACCTACCTGGCTGCAGAAGGAATATTACAAGGCAGATTCCTAGAGACTGTTGGCTCCTATTTAAATACTTCAACTCCATACATGTGAACATAAAGGATGCTCTGTGTCTATATAAATCTCAGAAAGGCAGGTGTACCAGACTGAAGTTTGCAGTGGGCTCACTTGGGGTAGGCGCACTTGTTCAGTCTGGGAAAGTGAATGAACCCCCAAGAACACTACGGTGTAAACTCAAGCTATGAATAAAAATGGAGAGAAACCTGTTGAGTATTTCTTGGCCTTGATTTTAAATTTTAAGTTTGAAATTCCCAGGGAACTTTTAGGCTTCAATATATTATGTTAAAAACTCAACCATTCAGGCTGACACTATAGGTGCCAGAACTACTGTGGCCAGTAAGAGGGTGTTTCCCAACTGGCACACCCCCATTGTTAATATGGAATTAGGTAAAACACTGGGAAAACAGTGATCTGGTTTCATTCTCTCCAATAAGATGCTCTAAACCTAAGGTAAGTCACTTTCTTCCTAAGGAGGAGAAAAAAGTAACAGTTGCTTCTTGACTATTTTCAAAAAGTGTTAGAAATGCTAAAATGCTAAAATGGCAGAAGCAATAGTCATACCCACTTTTCTTTCCTTTTCAGCAACTGCAACTCTTTGGGAATTACCAGTATATCATGCAAGATATAGCCATTACCTTGATGGTGTGTTTAACAAGTAAGCTCTTTAGTAAATAAACTCTACTATTTGTATTTATCCATGACATTCTAGACATGTTCACACAAGTAAGAGCTTCAGAAAAAGATGTATCCTAACTACAAAAACCTCATTTCCTATGAATTTTTTTGAAAGTCGTTTTGGGGGAAAATTGAGGCTTAAAGTCCTCAGACATGACATTAAATATCCTGAAAACAAATAGGTTTTAGCCTCATAAAATTGTCAGTGTATTCTGAGTTCTTTGTAGGTTTGTGCCTTGTGCATAGAAAAATGTATAGGAAATCTAGAAAGGGAATCCTTAAAGCCCAAAGGTCACTTTCCATTATTCAGCTATGCTTCATGTTGACGTGAAACCAGATTCTTGCTTAGTCTTTGATGTGTGAGAACAAATGCTAGCATTTTATTCTCGTGAAATTCTCTCAAAAGCAAGGTGTATGCTTACAGCAGCTATTGCTCGTTTCCTTCCTTGCAGATGACACTGATACAGTATTTCTTATCAAAGAACTCAGGTTCGATATAACAATAAGTGAGAAAGGTGACTGACTAAACAGAGGAAAGAAAAAGAATGATGCAGTCATCTCTTTTCCCTTGTTCAACAATGAAAGTTTTTTGAAAAATAACAGGTAAAACATCAGGCAGGGCAGGATATTAATAACTGTGAATTTCATGTTGAATCTTAAAGCATAGAACTGATATTGAAGTCATTTATTATATCAATACAATGACAAAATTTATCAGTATCAGAGATGTAAGTAATATAAATTTTGATTCTTAGGATTGAAATGTCTATTCATAGCCCATAGAAATATTTTCTTTTTTTTAATTAAATCTTTATTG
>NW_006382134.1:0-2138 GCF_000327345.1 Myotis davidii
CCTGGCCAGGGCCTCAGTCCCTTTTATATGCAACTCATCTCTTTATTTGGTTATTTTGATACCATCTCTAACTCCACACCAAACATGTTTATATCCCAATATAATAACAGAAATCTTTCTGGGATGGAAGATTTATATAAATGTATATAAGTTCATAGTTGCAACTTTTTATTTGGGGCTAGTCCCCTTCCCCCACTTTTCCATATTGTAATACTGTCTCATTTTGCAAACTGTTACAATTCCCTTTTCTTTTTTAGCCATTATCATTTTATATGATTTTTTTATCCCTAGAATTTCCAGAACCCATTTCCAGGTCAAGCTGTTATATTTCTTTTAAAGTCCCACTATATCTTCCCTGGCATATATGCCTAAACTGGTATTTATATTATTTCTCTGTTCTCATTCGCATTGACAATGCCTTCCAATTTGGGTCACCAATGGACTTTGTTATCATAATGCCCTTTGCCTTCTTGGAGTCTAGATAAAGAATAAAATGTCCAAAAGGATAAATATGACCTTATTCTGATTCCTATGGCACTCAGCCAGGCATCTTCACACACAGGCTCATTTTTACTTTGTCCATGACTAAACAGTATTGCCCAAATCAGTTGAAGACAGACTTCAAATGAGATACATCATTTCATATTTTTTAAAAAGTATCATAGAACAAATAGTAGCAATCTATATTCCTTTTTTAAAAGCAATTTTGGAGGGAAAAATGATTTCGAACCATTGATATAACCCACTTTCTGTAAAAGGCAGTATGGCTTGAGATTCCAGTCTACCTAATGTTTACACATTTTCTCCCAGTGTTTGATGTCAGACTTGCAGGATCTTGCTATTGGTTTTTGCTTGGCTTTGTTTGGTGTTTCTATGGGCTTTGAAGGTGTGTATCTCACACCTGGACTTGGGGTAACTTGATATTGTGGGACACTCATTTAATTAGCAGCTAAGAGTCCTGGGTTCTAATCCTAGCTCTGCTATAAGCTAGTTACAGTCAAGTTTCAAGACTTACATTTTTCATCTGTACAATGGAGTTAGATTTGGATTTATTAAATCCCTATGTATTCTGAATCTCTGACTTGGTGTGTGTGTATATGTGTTTAAGATTTCCTTTCTTTGGACTGGGTCCTATGGGAAGACTGAACCGAAGCTGCTAATGCAACTTGACTTACGAGCCTTTGAAAGGTTCATCTAGCAAGAACTTCCACACATCTCCATCTTCTCTGATCTGGTTTTAAATTCCATCTTATAGAGTTGTTAGCATGTGTGATAGTCAAGGAAAAAGAGGTACAGCCTCCAGAAGGCTCTGATTAACTAGCATACATACCTATTTCCCCTCCCCTGAGTACGGTTCACTTGGCACGTCCCTTTATTGGCTATTAATTTCTTCAGTTACTTAGGCAACTCTGGAATTTGAAGGTGTGAAGGGCAAAATAATAAACGTTAAGGACTATAAAATTCACATGGGATTTTTATGTCTATCTCAATGATAGAGCAAGCGGCAAGTAACCGTGGGAGTAGATGGTCACAGACAAATGCCACTTAAAAGATGATACAAGCTGAACAACTGCTGAACACAGCCCACTGGTTTGAATAAATTTTAGATGATTCCTGCATCCCCATTTGTATTCTCTCTTCTTTTTCTTGTTTCTTCTTCTTTTTACCCACCTGCAATTCTGTAAAGTGCCCAATATCCTCACCCTGCCACTGAACTTTCCAGACTATCCCACAGGAATCTGCTTAGAATCGGCATGCTCTATCAGCTTTATAGCTGTAGGTCTTTACCAAAACTGCCAAAATACTCCTCAACAGAATGTCCCGAGTCTGATACAGTAACCCATGGTTATATGTCAACGGATGCTACCTTCCTAGATAAAATCAGATAGGTTTCATAGAGAGACAAAATAACTTTTCTAAAAAGGTGTTGCTTTACAGGAATTTTAAGGGATGATTCAGCCAGTCAGGGAGATACTTGAGATACTTGTTAGGGAACTGTAACAATCTTTAAATCACATTGGAAAAGGAAAACCTACCAAGAGAATAGGTTTAATATATTGAATAATGTATAAATTCATATACCTTTGTCACAATTTGTTTATTACATTCATCCTCCAAACTTGTCAACTAAAGACAGA
>NW_006382135.1:0-2145 GCF_000327345.1 Myotis davidii
ACATTTATATATCCTCACAAATAAAAGTTATTTGGGATTGATTAGCATAATCAGAGAGATAACATATAAGATGTTTAGCATTACTTTCCTGTGCAATTGCATTTTTGTTGTTGTTTAAAAGAGGTACATCTGGGGGCAGAACATAGGCCAAACTATCTCAACCTTGAAAGGATCAGAAAATATTTCTAAACACCATGACACATGACTTTCGAGGGTCCTGATGCAAAATTTAGCAAGCTTCACAAAGAAAAATCTTAATGCTAACTATATCATGACAACAGTACTGTAAATGACAAGTGCCCCTCCATCACTGGAGGGAAAAGTCTTTTCCAAGAGGCTGCCTCCCAGAAAGTGTGGGAATCCAGAAATCATGTTAGCACGCAGTACATGTGGATGACTGTGGCTGACAACATGGCTTTAAGCTGTACTACATCTCCCTCCAGCGACAGAGGCTGCTGTCAGAGCCTCTGAGGAGCCAAAGGGCTTGTCAGATCTTCCTCTGGCGCTGACTCTAGCTGAGATGCTCTTCTAAAACACTACCTGGAGTTTCAGAAAAGTATGGCATTTCCTATATCATCTTTAGCAATAAAATTGAATTCTTGATTTAATGTGGTAGATGTGTGGCTCACATAAGAGTGTAGGCCTCTTTTATTTAGATGTGTATTTAAATACCTCTGAAGAATACCTGAGCAGCACTGCAGAATTTATTTTGCCTGATTAAGTTGCATTACATGCCCTCAGAGTGCACAGAAATATAGACGACTCAGTTATTATTTGAAGAAAGACCATTTTTATCTACTTTTCACAGATACCCATAGGGATAGCTCTGGACAAATAACTGTAAAAAATATAGTGCATGTACTAAATGTAATTCTTAGACTTAAAATACTGCTTCTACAGAGTGTTCAGGATTTAGGGAGGCAGATCAACTGTATTGACTCTTTCCAGCAAGTAGGTGGACATCCCTGCAAAATTGTTAATTTGCTCCCAAACCCTTTTTATCAAGCTCTGTGATTTAGTGGTCCTCTGAGTACACTGTGCAGGATGAAGAGGTAGATATGGTCTTTCCCGTGAGATGTCTCAGTGTTTATTCTACTCCATAAACTTGTTGGTCCTTCCTGATGTTATTTCCTGCCATTGTAGCCCATCTTCCCTCCCCAGAGCTGACATCTTTCATCTGTCAAGCTTCCAATCGGTAAAAGAGCAATGGGGAAAGACTATTTCCTTCCAGAACCGATGGGCCTATTTGGGATTTGCCAAACTCCAAAAGATTTGTTCTTCCCCAAATCCTGCCAGAAAGAACTTGGGTGCTAAAGTAGATGCAGAAAATCCCTGTCCTGACACAATTGCTGGACTGTAATCCTGTTTCTGGATATAAAACCATCCAGCCTGTTTTATTTCCATTTGCATGTGCAGCACTCAATTCCCCTGACTATTCTTTAGTCATTTTAGGTTTGTGAACCATGAACTTGAGTCACTGGCTCCATATTCCTGTAGATTTACGTTTGCTGACTGAAATGTGCATCAGGTTTCCTTGAGCACCTCGTTTGTCTTTCATTTCTGCAGACTCATCTTCCCAAAACTCAGTCTTAGCAGGGCTTCTCTAACAGGTATTGTTTATGTTTTTATGTGTCTTCTCTTTCCCAGGATCTGTACTCATTGCTAGTGATAGATAACATCAGGATTTTACCATGTGGCTGATAGAGCTAAATCCTTTGCGTGTGGTATCTGATTCAAGCGTCTCAGCAACACAATGAGGTAGATGCCCTCAGCTTCCCAATTTTACCAGTGAGGATGCTAAAGTTCAGAGAAGTCACAAAATTCACTTCAGGGCACACAGCGCCCAGGGGTTTAAATCCAGGCAGGCTTGATTTCATTCAAAGCTTTGTGCCTTCAGTTATAACAGCCTGTTTTCCCAAAAACTGAAAGAATTTGTACAACAAAAGTTTGGGTATAATTTGGTGGATGAGGAAGACACCAGTTGAAGGTCTTCATTAACAGAGAAAATATAATGCATTAAAATTTGATATCTTTTAAAATAAGGCCAACAAAATAACCTAGTACAAATGTGTGAGTACACCTAGGAGCAGCAGTTTTCAACCTTTTCATCTTGTGACACACATAAACTAATTATTAAAATTCTGT
>NW_006382136.1:0-2143 GCF_000327345.1 Myotis davidii
TTAGCATATTGGCTCTTTATTATATAGGATGTAGTGAAATGTTTGAGTTATCAGTTTTGGCCTGGTGTGCAACTCCACAATGTCATTAGGAATAAGATCTCTGCTTCTCTTCAGCCACTGTTGCTTGCAGCTATTGTCTCATGGCCACAAGAACCACATTCTTCTCCACTCCTGCTCTGCTCTCCCCTGGCTGGCCCCAAAAGCCTGTTTCCAGGTAGGAGAAAGGGGAAATTACGTGAGGAAAATGACCCATCCCAGCTCAGTTTGATTCCATTTTAAAACACTTTCCTATTGTTTACATCTCATTGAATGGAATTGTGATTGTGCCATGAGACAACCCTTAGCTGCCATGGGAAACTGAATAATTGTTTTAGACAAGTCCCACAATCATCCTGAATAAAATAGTCGATAGGAAGAGGAAGGACTAGAGACTGAGTAGCAGCTAATAGTTTCTGTCAAAGGTGTACATTTCATGTCTTCAATTACCCTGTCAAGATGGCGCTGCTTTGTTTAGATCTGGGTTTTATACCCCAAAGTTGGTTTTATATCTGTGAGTAAAGAACCTAGCATGCTATACTTTTATACATAGGATCTTTTTCTCTTGTAGGATGCATCCCAAGAGGCAATATAAAGAGTTCTGCAATGGTGGGGCAACGAAAGGGTGAAAGGAGAGAAATGATGTTTAAATTTCTCTTGCTCAGCTAATACTCTGAGCACTATTTCTTCGTACTCATTTCTTCCACCTTTCCTCGTGAGAAGGATCTGAGGTCATCACTGGAATGAGGAGGAGAAAGATAAAATATATCTGTTCCCATCTCGAATATGAGAACTTTCAGAGAGTATGAAGCCGTTCCTTCACTTAAGGCAAACCTGTACTCTAATACACTTCTACTCTCAGGCACTGCCAAAAATTCTGGAGTTAAATGAAGCTGCTGCTTCAGTTAGAATACGGCAATTATGCTTAAGTTTTTAAAAATAAATTTTATTTCTTAGAACAGTTTCAGATTTACATAAAAATTGCAAAGATATCACAGAGTTTCCATATACTCTGTACTGACTCTCCCCTATTATTTACATATTACATTAGTGTGGCATCTTTGTTACAATTAATGAAGCAGTATTGATTCCTCTTGGCTGTGGTAGTTTCTTAGACTGTTCTTGTTTTCATTGATCTTGACAGTTTTGTGGGGTAATAGTCAGGTAATTTGTAGAATGTTCATCAATTAAGGTTTATCTGATGTTTTTCTCACAATGAAGATTATGGGATGGGGGTAGATGACCACATAGGTAAAGTGCCATTTTCATCATATTGTATCAAGTGTATACTAACCACGTGACTTATTTTCATAGGTTAACATCGGCTGTTCACGTTGATCTTGATCAATGGCCAAAGCAGTACTTGCCAAGTTTCTTTATTGAACTCTTATTTTCCCTCCTTTCCATCCTGTGCTCTTTGGAAAACGGGCCATGTACAACCTACACTTAGGAGTAATCAGTTACGCTCCATCTGCTTGAGGACAGAATATCTACATAAATAATTGTAGTCCTTCTGCATGGAGACTTGTCTCTTCTCCCCAATTTATTTAGATCATCATGGCCTCATGGATATTTATCTTATAATTTTGATTACGATCCAATACTACTTTATTTTGTTTGTTCAAACTTGAATTCTTTCAGTGGACTCCTGTTTCCCTGTATCCCTTTGATGTACCTCACCACCGTGGGTTGTTTTTAAAAGCACTTTCCTTTCTCCAGGCTCATGGTGTCTATTTTCTGCCCCTGCCCTAACATCAGCCGTTTCTCTAAGGAGGCCTGGTTCCTTTTTAGTTGGAGAATGATATTAGGAATAAGATCTGGACTCTAGGTGTGCTCATTGCTACTGGGGTGTGATCGTTTCTCAGCTCTTTAGCGGACAGAGCAAAGATATACACAGGGGTGGGCAAAACGGGTTTATAAGTTGTGAGTACGCCAAACACAGAGTTAATTCTTGTATTATTATAATCATAACCTACATGTCTTTTACCATATGCACAACTGAAAACATACTTTTGCCCACACGTGTATGAGTGTATTCTTTTTTAAAATATGTTTTATTGAATTTATTGGGTCAATATTGGTTAATAAAATTATATAGGTTTTAGGT
>NW_006382137.1:0-2147 GCF_000327345.1 Myotis davidii
ACCCACAGGTTGAGAACCTCTGTTCTAGACCAACAATGTAGAAGACAGTGCAAGGGAAAGATAGAAAACAGAGAACAGTGAGAGTAGAGAGCAAGGGAAATGACTGATAAAATTAACATATGGATACATGTACAATCAAGAGAAGTTTGCCCATCCATTCATTACATGTTTATGGAGCCCTGGGGTACAGCAAGAAATAGGAAGGCTTGTTCTTCCCCACACAGGCCAGCTATTCATCAGAATCACCCAGAGAGCAGTTTAAAACTTTTCCTGGGTCCTCACCTGAAACTCCTAAGAGAATTCCCTGAGTGGAGATCAGGAGTCTGTATTTTAAAATTTCTTTGTGAGACAGATACAACCTGTCTACAGACTGACAGTTGGACATGGCAGATAATTAAACAATAGCAAAGGCCCATGCGTATTTTTATATGTAGGAGGTATACTGTGAGCTCTGAGAACTTAGAGGAGGGATTCTGGAGAAACACAAAGTAGAATAATGATGAGCCAGAAATTTAGGGCTGGAAAGAACCTTGGAGTTAATTTCATTCAGTCTTACAGATACTGCAACTGAGGCGGAGAAAGAAGACAAAGCCAGAACTGATGAAATGATAGGTAGCCATTAGGAGACGTAGGAATACACTGTCAGTTGGTAAGTAGGTCTATAGAGAAGTTTGACATGGATGGTGTATACACAGAAGATAAAATAGATGATAAAGAGATCATCAACCATTGGATAAACAGGAGTTATTGTTAGGAAAATTATCATGAACAGGAAATATAGGAAATAGGAAATATAAATTAACCAGCTTTATGAGGCAGCTTAATGAGAGCAGACATAAGTAATGGCTAGATATAAAACAGCTATCTGTGAGGGACAGTTTAGGGAGCTCTGAGTGACAAATACAGATATTGACAGTAGAAAGAAATGGCAGGGGGCGGATGGGAGTGACTGATGCTTGACAAGTAGCTGATAGCTGGAAATGACAGGTAAGCTTGCCTGGCAAATACCGAAAGATGAATAGGTCATTAGTTAATGATATAACCCAGGTCCAAATGACGTGAGGAGAGGGACAGACAGACAGCTCTGATGATAAAGGAGACTGGATGTAGCAGAAAGAACACTGGACTGTCAGAGTCAGCCTAGACTTGAATCTTATTGTAATACTAACTTGATATGTCACTTTAAATAGAAGAAAAGGAAGGACTGGGAATGAGAATTAATATTATTTGATTACTATTAAGTGCCTTTACTTCTTAAACAACCTGTTTTCTGGAGGAGAGAACCAGAGTTCAGAGAGGTTGAGTACACTGCCCAAGGATCACACCGTCAGCTAGCAGCCTGCCTGGGAGCTCTGCCCAGTGTCGCCATCTCTGTCACCTGGAAACAGCCTCTGCAAAGAGGTTTCTCAGGCTCAAACCTCCTGTGGTTCTATTGCTAGTTTGTGTTCTGTATGCTAAAACCAGCTCACCTATATAGACGGAACAAGATTAGGCGTGAGTGTTGATAGTGACACTTTAAAATGTTTGTTTTAAATATGTGTGAACTACCTTACCGTAAAAATGAAAGAAACAATCATGTTTACTACCCGGCATTGTTAGGAGCAAATACTGACAGGCAGCTAGATTCAGTGTAAGAAAATTAATTAAAAGTGCTCTCACCAAGCTAAAAAATTGAAAGTTTAAAACAATGACATTATTTCAACAAGTGTTCGTCTGTAGGCGGTGGAATTATAAATACTTCTGCAATTAAAATTTAATAACTAGTACTTTTTAAATGAAGTTAACTGTAAACACCATTCATAAATTGGCACCTTGTTTTAGACAAATTTACAATGCTGTTTGCCAGAAGGGAAAAAGGGGTATTATTTTTTTAAGTGGGTTTTTAAACACATATCTTTTTTAAAAAACGTTTTTAGAATTAACTCCGTTTTGTACACTTTATTTCTATGGTTAGAACAGCTCAGCTAGCAAATCATATCTCTTTTAGCGGAGACAGGGGCCTTGGAGCATCAGACAGATAGGACCTTAGTAGGTACCAAAATGCGACATGAGGACAAGCTTGAGAGGTCTGGAGGTCAGAGGCAGTTAGAGTTTGGACTCTCCCGCTAAGCCCCTCATTGCTTCCCCAGGAGACCCTAAGCTGCCCC
>NW_006382138.1:0-2145 GCF_000327345.1 Myotis davidii
GTGTACTGAGGTCACTGAAGGGTCCAGTGGGTCTCTTCAGTCCTCATTTAATAGAGTTCTCTCTCAGCTGCCTCTAACAGTGTTGCTCACATACACCCTCCTTCTGAAAACAGTCCTCCCAGGCCAGAGTCTCAGACTTCACTGTGTGTGCGCACAATGCCTGGGGGCCAGGCTGAAATATAGATTCTGAACCACAGCATCTGGGTGGGGCCGGAGTGTCTGCTCCTCTAAGTCGCTCTCTGGTGAGGCTGTGATGCTGCTCAGGAACCCCCTCATTGCTGCACAGTCCGGCCCGTAGTGACTTCTTAGCCTTGTATCCACTAGTGTCTAGTCAAACCCCACCCTTCTCAGTCGTCTGTACCTGATGCACTCTCTGACTGCACAGCCACAGGACCTTTGCATATGCTATTTTCTCTGCCTTGAACACTCTCCCCTCCCTACTTGGCATATTTATCTTTCAGATCACGGTCAAGTGCCTCTCCTTAACTAGAACAAACCCATTATATGCTCTTGTGACACCATAACCTCTCCTTGGTAGCACCTATCATAGAAGCAAATTTCCATGCTTCCGTGTGATTATTTCATAAATATCTATCTCCTTGCCAGGCCATAAGCTCCATGAGAAAGCAGACTACATGGGAGTTTTCCCATTTTTAAAGCCACAAACCAAGCTCGGTACCAGGCACTTGGTAAGTTCTCAATAATTTAACACATTGTATTTGGTTAGACACTCTTCTAACAGCTTTACATGTATTTACTTGTTTAATCCTCCCAACAGCTCTATAAGGTGGATACTATAAAAATCATCTCCATTTAACAGGTGAAGAACTAAGGCAAAGATAAATTAAGGGAGGAGGCCCAAGGCCCACTGTTACTCACGGTCGGGATTCAAATGTAAGAAGTCCACCTCAGATCCACCTGCTTAACTATGATGCTAATACAATGACTCAACATTAATTTTTTTTAAAGCCCACATTAGGGATAACTGACAAAGGACAGTTAATCTCTAAAATGACTAATATTGAAAAAATATGCTGTAACACAAAGCATCCCAGTAAAGAGCAAAAAGTTAAGGTCTTCTGAGTAAATGCTAAATGGGCATTTAATGAAATAAGACATGTAAACCTGATTAAAATAGCATCTGGGACCAGGAGAAAGAATATTTCCTTAACCATCGTTTTAGAACAATTACCTACATGGTACTTGTGGTGAAATACCTGATTAAGATCAGGAATGAGATAGAAATGCTACTATCACCTCTGAGATTTCACGGCTTATTGGAAGAGCCAGCCCATGCGACACAAGGAGAGGAAATGAGAAGCGAGCATATGGTTTGCAGATGATATGTTAATATACCCAGAAAACCCAGGAGAATTAATTATAAAGTTATTAGAACTAATAAGAAATTTTAGCTAAGTAGCCAAATGTGAAATAAATAGACAAAATCAATAACATTCCTATTACCAGAGACAGATGAAAATTTAAAGAAAACAGGTATTGTTTATATTAACTACAAAATGCATATAATACATAGAAATAAACTTAATAAGGACTGTGTAAGCACTGTATGAAGATAACTTTTATAGAGGGATAAAAAATTTTGAATAATTGGAAAGGCATAGCATAATCTTGAGTGGAAAGACTACTGAAAGGTTAATTTAGAATATTAACCTTTTGAGAAGTTATTGAAAAGTTAATTTATAAGCTGGATGCAATTCTGACCAAAAGCCTGATGACCTCTTTTAAATTTAGTAAAATGATACCTAAGTTTAACTGGGAACATAGGCATTTACAGACAGTGCAGAAATTTTAAAAGATGGTAAACGTAGTAGCCTTATCCTACCAGGTACTAAACAGAACCAGCAAATGACACTTACGAAAATAGTGTGGAGGAGGTCCAAGAGTGGACAGTCAGAACATGAAATGATATTGCAGAAATAGCCTTAATACACATAAAAACTGAAATATGTGTAAGACAACATTAAAAAATCAATGAGAAAAGAAACACATTTGTGCAGGGTCAACTAATTAACTGTTTGGGTAAAGAATTATCTCCTCAACTCACATCACATACTAAATACATTCCAGATAGAATAAAGAGTTATAAGTTAAAAAGAAGAAGGAACTCTTACCATTTGCAACGGC
>NW_006382139.1:0-2149 GCF_000327345.1 Myotis davidii
AAAATACATGGGAGATTGTAAATGGAAAACACAAGACACAGCCCAGGAAGAGCAAGGGCAAGACCAGGGTCGATCTGGATCGGATGTCTGCCCGGTTATTGAAATGCTAGAGTGCAAAATGCATCCTGAGGAGGCAGAGGTGCACAAACCGTGGACACTGCCCTCAAAGAGTGCCCACTCTGGTAAAGAAGAATAAAATGTGTGGAAGCATCTACAGTTCAAGGGGAAAGGTGACCCGCGGAGCCAACTGCCTGGTGAACACACTCACTCATGATCCCACAGGCACTGCACACAAACAAGGGGAGGAAGGACCCACCATCTCCCACCACACCCCCTCTTCCCAGGCGCATGCCTCCTAGGACCACAGCTCACCCAGTTGGGCACTAGTCTTTGCTTCTCACTCTCATTCCATCTTCTCTCCTTGCCTTGTACCATTACCTTCATCCAGCTGGCATCTTTTCTTGTCTAGAATATTCCAACAGCCTTCTCACTGGACAGTCTGGCCATTAAGACCACTGGACAGTGGTCCCTAAGCTCACCGTACGTATTTTGATTTATCCATGGCACATTTTTCTCTGCTACAGTCCACTTGATCTTGCGAACAGGCATATTATTAATGAGGGTAGACAAACTGACAATTTATCAACGTAGAAAGTCTATTTAATACAAACAATAGCAATTCAGAGAACATAATAGTCTGCTAATTAGTGGTAAAATGGTTAAGAACGTGAGTTTGGGGAGTCTAACAGGAATGAGTTCGAAAGCCACCTCCATCCCTTACTAAGGGTGTGTGACCTTGGGCAGCTTAGCGTCTGTTTCCCCTTCAATAATATGGGGTTAATAATAATATCAAAAGTCCAGGTGGTTGTAAGGATTGAATTGAATAATCAGGCATAATAAGTTCTCAAAAGTTATACTGTTGTTATTATAAAGGTTATCATTGTGTTATTAGGCCATCGAAAATGTTGGTTGTCTAATAAACCAGGCCAGTCACAAATACACTAGGACCCAGGGTGCCTGGAGGTCCTCAGAGCCTTGGAGCTGTGGGGATCCCCAGTGTGGTTTGCCTCAATTAAGAGCGGAGAAATGGTTTCTTCTCTGTATTGTGATTTTAAGTAATATCAATGTTTCATAAAACTTATTAGCGTAGGTCTAGGTGAAACAAAAATAAGCTAGCGCACTGGGAAATTAATTTTAAACAAATTACATGTAAAATGCAAGGATTCGTAATATTGTTCCTGGAGCAGGCTAATCTTAATATCGCATATTTTGCTTTATGACACTCCCAGCCTTAGAGTAATCATTTTGTTTTTTTATTTACTACTCCATATAATAATTGGCTTATCTGTGATATTAATATACATGAATTTTTTTTTAGTTTGCTTCGTCAAGAAAGCATTCAGCCTGATGTTTATATGTTGATTTTATTATGCAATGGATGTGTTTATATGCAGATTAAATTGGATTGCATTTATACTAAACAAGAAAACCAAAATGTAGAGAGGTGCTCAGACCTGAGTAGCTCTCATTAGAGTATAAGAATCCATGATGGAATGTTCAGCTCATTCCCTCCTAATAGCATAGCAGTAGCTAAAAATTTACTGTTTCCTCAATATGATGCTGTATATATTTTTAGAAAGATGAAGAAGTATTTGAGTCTAAATTTATCCTGTAGCTGTGAGTCTCAATGGGAGGAGGGGAAAGGTGTTGACTCCCAGTGGACATCTGGAAGCATCTGGAGATATTTATGGTTGTCACACCTGGTGGGGGTGGGCAGGGAGGATGTTACTGGCATCTACTGGGTTGAGGTCAGGAATAGTGTTAGACATCCCACAGTGCACAGAATAATCTTCAAAACCAGTAATGATCCATCCCCAGATTTCAATTGTTCTGAGGTTGAAATTCGTCCTGTGGGAAGAAATGTGTCAAAAATGACTAAATTTTTTAGCTGTACTAAATTGGAGCTACATAATCCCAAATAATTTCTACAATGCAACCTTTACTACTCAAAAGTAAAATTTCTGCCTGTTTACATGCAGATGATTTCTATTCTATATATCTACTTATTCATCAACAGATATTGAGTTCCTACCATGTGTTGGAGACTATCTTAGACACTCTCTTCAGAGAGGTTACGCTGATAGAGTGA
>NW_006382140.1:0-2146 GCF_000327345.1 Myotis davidii
CTCTCCCAGAAAACCTCACAGTGGAGGCAGACAGTCTATGGCTTATAGAGCCTTCACGAAATTGGCAGGGATGCAGATCTTTCCATCTCAAGGCTCCAATCTCAGCACATGGTCTCCATACCTTGACCAAGATGGCTAACATCACATCCACATTCCAGCCAAATGAGATCAGTTATTTTTAACATGGTCCCCAGTGAATCACATTCCCTGTGTCATGTCACACACCTTTGCATATCAAGGACACCGCCGCTCCTCCTATTAAGACATGGAGTCTATTTCTCCATTCTTAAATCCAGATTGACGAATACCATTAGGCAGAAGTGATATGGTATAAATCCCAGAGGTTAGGCCTTATGGGTTCTTGAAACTTTCTTGCTCTCCCTATTAAAACCCTGAGATCACCTTGCTGTGATAAAGCCCATCTAGCTTACGGGAGAATGAGACACCTCACAGAGAACTGAGGAGCCCCAGCTGCCAGACATGGCAACGAGGTCATCTTAGATCCTATGGCCTAGCTGGACATCCGGTGAGACCAGCAGAAGAAACCACCAGGTTGCCAACGCGTAGAATCACAAAAAATAATAAATCATAGTGGTTTTAGCCACCAATTGGCGAGTATTGGTCCACAGCAATAGAAAACTGAAAGAATAGTAAGTGAGAGAGGCAAAGAGCAATCAAAAACCACGTGCAGTACTCTTTGCTGGAACTTTCCATAGCTTCCAGGCAACACTACTGTTTATGTCTTTTTGCCACAATCAGCTGCAAGGGAGGTTGTGTGGTCTTTATTTGGATGCCCGGTGCCCAGCTATCAACGGGAGCATTGGTGACTGAGGGGGAACTGGTGTCAGAGTGAACAGCTAGCACTCTGAGAGGGAGGGGAGATTAGGAAACAGCAAATGCAGAGCATTTCCCATGAACATCACAGATCTTCATAAGCTAGGAAAGTGTAACATTCTTTGTTCTTTTAAACCTAAATTCTCCCCAGCTGAACATAAGAGAAGCAAATGAGCACATCTTCCAGAATATGCTACACCTCTGAGACATAAAAGGAACTCAGATTTCCAAGCCCAAGGAAGAGAGGGTGGGAGGAAGATGCAATTGAAGTATAAAGATTAATGTCGTGAGGATGCACCAGCTATCCTCAGTCCATGTCGGAAAGCAAATAGTCACTTAAGTTACACCTAAGGAAACATTTCTTGTGCTCTAGGCCATTAGACCCTGAAATAGGTCAACAGTGATATTATGGGAATCATCCTCTTGCTTTTTAAAATTCAGATGAATTCTCCACTGTCTTTGAGACTTTGAAATTCATTTCACCAGATACATGAGGGAGTGAACTGGAGAATTCTAGAGGTCTCTTTGTGTCTTTCATGCCGTTTGCTGTGTGTTTGTGCAGGTCTACCATAGATACAGCGCAATCCTGGGCTCTCTGGGAATATTAAAAAAGAATACACAACTGCATTCAGAATGCTTACAATCTCCTTAGAAAAGCAGTTTCTCGGCCTCTCTGTATACAGTTCCAAGGAACTTTCTCAGAGCGGCTGGGAGGAGTTGTTCCTAGTTCTCCACATGCATTGCCAGGACAGGATGGACGACATTCTCTCTCTGACCCTCTGCACAGTCCTTCTTTCCTCTGATAACCTGGAAGATCTCCTAACTTACCGAGCACCCTCTAGCTTTGGTGTACACAAAGACTTTCAGGGGGTACAGCTTGGATGGTCTTAAGAGAATCAACTTCTAGAGTTTCATTCTCCGTGTACGCTCTTTCCTAAAGAGGTTGGACTGAGAGGATGATAAAGTTCGCTGCAGTAGCCTTTCTCCCACGTTGGAAAAGAAAGGCATACTCCTCCTACGTCTTACCATGGTTCATTGTCCTGTGGTGGGAAAACTCCAGGCCAGCCAAGAAAAGGGAAGCTTCCTAGGATGAGTAATAAAAGGTCCTGTCAACTCACAGGGCTTCGGGATTTCCCTGGTTTCTACATTTGCTTGTTTGCTTGTTATAGGAAAGCCCATTATTCACACTGAGTATTTGGTCAGTGTTGGCATATCTGAATTCAGTTAGATGGTACAGTGAGGAAATGGGAATAAATATGGCTTTTCATTAAAAAAAATTCACCTTGCCGAAAACGGTTTGGCTCAGTGGATA
>NW_006382141.1:0-2149 GCF_000327345.1 Myotis davidii
CAAATGTTCAGCAGAGTGAAGTGTCTTGGAGAAATGAAAATAATACCTATTGAGGGCTATTGAGAAAATAGCAGAGAATAATACATGTAAAACTAGTAGCATAAAGCCTGGAATCCAGAGTGTTCACTAAATGTTAACTCTTAGACATACATGTACAGACATAAACACACACAAATGGAATATTTAAGAAGTTAATTTATAAACTCATGAGTGACCTAGAGCATAGGAAGGTCACTTGTAACAGAACTTTGCTTGTAATAGAGACTCTCCCTTTGTGTAGGATCCATCTCTGTGGTTAGGTTGCAAGTTCCTACAGGAGAACTGAACTTGTATATTTCCCAGAAGATTAAATGTAGATATTACTTAGCATAGAAACTGTTCTTAGTGGGTATTTGTAACATACATGAATATAAATGACCCCCAGAATCAGAAGCAAGGCTGGGAAGGATATCAGCCAAGATTCTCAGTCTTTAAGATATATTGAAAGTCTAAGTAGTTGGATAGCAAGGTTTGTAACATATCTTCTCACTTATTAACAATTTTGAAACAAATTAGTGTTTATAAATATCATTTAAGAAAATTTCAACTAGACTTGTTTTGGAAGCAGGTTTCCTCAAACCAAAATGGTAAAGAAATAGTATAGTAATACCTGGAAAGTATCTGGCTCCATACAGGGAAAAATGCTCTTGAAATATACCCATACATATAACCTGTATCGAATCACACTGAGTAAGAATTATTCCTACAATGTTCCCTTCCCTTGGGTCATTTAAATGGTTTAAATTCCATTTAGATATTAGTCCTACAGAAGTACCATAATTACCGAAGATAAATGCCTCATCTACTTTCAAATCTTCATTAAAATTAGCTTTGTTATTTTTGTAGTGCCCAATAGCACAGCTATTAGAGTTAAGAGTCTGTCAGCATTTCCATTTACAAACTCTGTTTTTTTTTAGGGTTCATTATCTTTTCTGTTTTGAATTGCATTAGCCCGAAAATTAGCTGTCAGCATGAATATGTATTATATTACCCAAACTCCATGTACACATCAGTTTGGCAATATAGAAGGCAGAGATTAGTAACCTCTTTCCTCCTTATAAAATTCTAAAGGTGTGTTGACTTGCTTGATAATCTCATGGACAGGAACTGACGGAGCCCTTTAATTATGAACTTTCTCAGGGAATTGATCCTAAATCTAACCTAATCATTTTGGTATTTAAAAATGTATGAAGAAGTCAAATTGGATATGAACTGTACTTGCTTTTCAAGGTACAATGCAGTTTAAAGCTTCTGGGTCAAATTGAAATCTCACATAATTAGAGGTCTAGGAGAGGTACATTTCTGGGGAGTGAATGTCTGTGATTTGTATTATTTCAACCAAAGAGCAAAGGAAAAGTAAATCACAGAGTGTAGTTTTCATTTGTTGAAGCCATTTCTTTACTTTGAAGCAGGCAATGGCAGGAGATGATACAGCAATCACAACAAATGTAGCAGCTTCAGGGCCTGCAAAGAGGTGTCAAAAGCATCTGGAATCCCGTCCATATCCCTTCTGTCCAGAGAAAAAGCTACAAAGGGAATTCTGTTTCTCTATTTCTCAATCCCTCTTTCACAAATATACTCCACATTTAGTTAATTTGATACCACCTGTTTTAGTAGTGAACATCTTTCTATTGTCATTCAACATAAATCAAAATACAGCCTCCTCCCCCTCTGCCCACCCACTATTTGGCCTCTTTTCTGAAAACCAGTTTTATTTGGGAGAGGGAAGAGATAAGAGAACTAGCTCTTCTAAAATATTTAAATAGAATACTGGCCACACATAATCTGTCAGAAATAAATAATAAATGTGTCCTTGATTACCAGGGCCACAGGAAAGGGGTACCAATGTGAGAAACATATTGTCTCAGATGAAATGTTTGAGTGATAGATCTGTCACCTGACCTATTTGTAAGAGAATTAAAAATCAAAGTGAAAAAGGAAGAAAGAAAGTCAAGAGTATTGCAATTACTTTTGCTATGTAATATGTCCATATGTCTCAACCAGGGCTAAATACAAACAGTGGCTAGTGTCCTCAGAAAGAAAAAAATATGAACAAGTTCTGTTGAAGAGCCACAGTTTTTCTTCTACATTGATAGAGTAACCTGGTTGG
>NW_006382142.1:0-2149 GCF_000327345.1 Myotis davidii
CTCATCATTGATGTTCCTCTCTCTCTCCCTCTTGGGAATCAATAAAAATACATTTAAAAAAAGAATAGAGTGGTGAGTTATGCTCAAGTATCCTTGATTAACAAGGAAGCTACCCAGACCCACTGCAAGCTGAGCTCATTGGCAGCGCCCTTCTCTGGGGGAGAGAAAGCTGTTCCCTCCAGCACATTGTGCAGGAAATCCACACGGAGCACGTGGCCCACCTTTGGATGAGTCCATTCATTAGGCAACACGAACATCGGCGGGCAAGTAAAAGAGAAGCTGGGGAAATACTACCTGAGCATCCACCTCTGCTTCCACTTACCTGGCCTTCCAGACCCTTCCAGTCCATGTGGGCATGCGTGCCTGCTTCTTATCAGGGTCACCAGGAGTGATATGCAAGTGGATCAAAGAGAACATGGAGAAGAGCTTGCAGCTGTGCTATAGGATGGAGACAAAGGAAAAAGAGGTGCATGCCATTGGTTAGTTTCCCAGGGATAGGCAAAAGCGTCACCGGTGGTCCTCTGTGCCCCAAATCACAAATGTCTCCACATTGAATGAAGCACGAATTAAGCCTGAGCTGACACACTCGTTGTTGTCTTTTCTGGTTTCAGGGTTGCTCTATGAAATTTGCAGGTAATCGCTGTTTCTATGTTTGGTGTCCCAGAAATATTTAGGAAGGCACTTTATCATGATCTCAATAAAAATCCAGGGATACTTTAAAAATTAGTGATACAATGATTTGTAAGTGTGTTTAAGAACAAGTGCATATGTTGCAAACATCTCAAAAAGATCAAAGTAGGATTCAGAAAATTTATGTGACAATCGTCCTTGTTTAAGAAATTGTATATCTGATTATTTTACTTAGCAGTGATACTTCTGACTTAAAATGTATTTTGAGAAAATGTATGAAATTTATGAGGAAGGAGATAAAAATTTTAAAATATATAGAGTTAAATATTCCAGTTTTACAAAAAATATTTTGAAGATTGCTGTTATTTTAGCCTTTGGGGGAAAAAAAGGAAAGAAAAAGAAAAGTTATATTTCCTGCCAAACACACAAAATTTGTTTCTTACTTCAACAAATTTAATCTCTATATAAATTGAGGTAACTTTCACTTTCTGTAAACTACACTTACCTAAATGAAGAAGGAATCCTTAATAATGTGGCATTTTTATTTAGTGATTTATTGAGGAAAGGGCTGTGGTTGGTGCAGCTGCACATACATATCTCAGCATGTGAGATAATAATTACCTAGTCTGTCACCTAATTATTCTGCAAACAATTAATGTATCAATTTACAGCATCAATAAAGAGGCAGACTATTGCTTTTTTAAAAGTTCACAAAATGCTAAAATGTCTTTTCTCAGTAAAGCCCAATCAAGACAACATTTTTATCAGGATGTGAGACATTGTAGAATTTCATGAATGAGAATTTTCAGAGTGCTCTTGGGCTACCTTGATAGAATTCATGCCAGAGGGATCAGTTTAACTGATTCTGTAATTACTAACAGGAAGTCAAAGTAGTAAAATGCATGTGCTTTTTGATATGATGTTTTCCTACTTTAAACTGCTATCATATAAACTGATTGAAAGTGATACTGCTTTTAATCTGTGATTAGGGGAGAAGACTGGCTCAAGATGAACTTAACATTGTCCTCTTAATTAACAGGATAAATTAAACCATATGGTATTTGAATTTGGCATGTTACATAATATATTTCACTCTATTACTAATATTCATGCTAAACATTCTCTAGTAATGAACTGATCTTTAAAAAATATCCTACTGCGCTGGTACTAATTACAACTGCCCCAGAATATATGACATCCAAGTAAGCTGGGCCTAAAGATACTGAAATGGGGATCTAAATTAAAAGTAACTTCACTCTATTATAAAGCTGCACCACAGAGTTGATTCAATGAAATGAAACTATTCTTGGGCCTTAAAACAGATATTTGTGTGGTTGTCTTATTATCAGTGGTGGACTGAACATTAAAAAAATGAAGGAAATTGATGGAAATTTAGGTGATTTCTTGTGAAAGGTATAAAAGATCAAGTCCTATACCAAGTTCCAATGGTCAGTGGGAGCCCCCACCCGCTATGTAATCTACTTTCACCTGACTCAGTGGAGTTTATTTAATAACAAGA
>NW_006382143.1:0-2151 GCF_000327345.1 Myotis davidii
AAAAAATCATTTCTAAAAAATAATGAATTCAAATAATTTTGACATTGAGATGAATTGGTTATATTTTTTCGAGTCTCCATTGTCTTAGTGCACTGTAATTCCATGTTTACTTTGAGGTTTATAAGAAGAGATCGTGATCTTTGGACACCTGGAATTTTTCCCTTCTTTCGAAAGTAATGTAACAATTTTAGTTGTTGAGCTATTGGCTTCAACAGGTAATGAGTGGGTGTTACACACGTAGAATCCTTATTCAAGAAAATGTATTGTTTTGGCATAGATGACAATGTTTCCGGTTGAATAATTCAGTGTCTTAGAAAGAACTTCTGAGGTTAATATTTAGTGGGCCCCATACTCTTACAATATAAAGGGATTAAAGGTAGAGATGGGATTGAAATTTAGAATCAAAGACCTTAATTGATCAGTCAACACATATTTAGTGATTTGTTACCTGCCCAGTAATGGGACAAACTCCAATATAAAATAGAAAATAAAGATAAGACACTGTTTCTGCCTTGACGGAGAGAGGTTCTAACTTGCATGAGGAGATTATATTGAGGCACTAGAAGCCATGAAAGAGCCATGTAGGACAAAATGTAATAAAATGCATGCTTGTTTGGTACAAACACATGTCAGAGCAGGGAAATTACTGGGGTTAACAGTGGAGGGGAAAACATCATGGATATGAACCCTGCCCTGGAAGAGGAAAGGGTGTGGACTAAGTAAAGCTTTGTTCTCTCCACATTCTATGCAGAAACACTGCTGCCTACAGTTTACAAGAAGTAAGCCACCATAATATGTCATACGACTTTTCTTCATCAAGTAGCCTGAGGGCTGCCTACATATATGATCCTCAAGGCCCCAAACCTCTCCCCCTCCTTCTACTCACTGGTGCTTCATTAGGGGCTCTATCAGAATCAGGCTCACCATTCAATTTTTGGACTATTTTGTAAACAACATAAAATGAACATGGTCTTCAAAGTCAAAATATCTTTAGCTTAATTCTGACCTGGTTCTTGCACTGTCACTATGTGACCCTGGGTTTAATATTCAGTCTCAGCTTTCATGTTGGTACATTAGATTGCCAGAGAATTAAACAATAGAATATATGACAAATGCCTGGCACATACATGCAGTATTGTGGGAAGCACTAGAGTGATGAACCATGAACTCTATTCTGCAGAACCTTCTTGTCCCTGGAACACTCTGTCTCTAGAAGAGTCTACCTTTGTCCAGAACAGCTCTCTCTTTCTTCATCTTTGGTAGACATTATATTGAAGACTCTCACATGGTCAGCAGATGTTCTTGACTTCATCTTTCTCATTAAAACCCCATTCACCTATTCACATTATCTGGAAATTTCAGAGTGAGCTAAATTAAATTATAAACATTCCACTGTTTTGTCCTACAAAAATGACAATTTCAGATGATTGAACCTCACTAATATTAACACATTAATCTATTTCCCATTATTAATACTTTTCCTTTAATACTATAATCAAATTGAATAGTGTCTATGATCTTTTAGGATGGCGAGGAAGGGACATAACAGACAAGTTTGGATTTTGGTTGAGGTAGACAAAATTCCAAGTTTTGGAGGTTAGATTTATTGGCAAACAGAGCATGTCATTCCTGACTGTGTAGATTTGAACAAGGGCTAGAACAAGAGGCGAAATGAGTTTATACTATTCAATATTTCTGCAGAAGGCAGGCCCAACTCTCTCCTTCTCGACCTTTCCTCTCCTCAACACAACCTGCACAGGGTACTCTCTTTAGAGGGCACACCAGAAATCAGTTGACTGCTACGTTGGATGGTATCAGCCTTTCCAAAATAGCACCAATCCAGTAAAGGACCCAAGCTAGGCAGGAAGCCATAGGTCTGTTTACTGTATATGCTTTGCAGTGTGCCCAGATATGCCTCCATTTGTCAATGGCCCTGCAGGGAGTAAATGAAAATGCTTTTTCAGGCCCCTCAGCAGAGAGAGCTCCCTGAATCCGCTCACTGATGAGATAACGCTGTAGGATCACAACAATCAACTTGCAATATGTCCTCCATTAGTGCTTAAAACTATAGCAGTTCATAAGCACTAGACGTTTCCTCATTTACATAATATAGTGACAGAATTTCACCCTTCTGAGACCATCCATTATCTC
>NW_006382144.1:0-2151 GCF_000327345.1 Myotis davidii
CTCTTTAAATCCACTGTGGGTGTGTGTACAGATCTCTCCCAAAGAGCTAAGAATAAACTTGTAGAAAATGCACTTTGGCCTGTTATTGCTTGGTTAACCTTTAAAATAACCTTTTGTCTTAGAGGTTTTAAAATTTCTTTACCTTTTCCTTGTCAGGGAATGCGCTAATAAGTCAGGTAAAAGGGCAGCAAATGGTATCAGCTTGGGAAGATGGTTTTTGACTAATTTTGTTTCCTTTATAACTGGGCCTAATTTTGTCTAATAGCCTTACTGAGTTTGGGTCATATCAAGGAAAATATGTTTATAATTTTCAGAAGTTTACAAAATAGCTGCACAATGAAACCTGTTAATATATGAGAAACAAAACAATAAACGGAAGTTTATAACTCCAAGTTATACTGCTTAGTTTAAGGAAGGAAAACTGTGAGTCATAGCCAGAGAAAGCTTTGTGAAAGGAGAGAAACCCAAATTGAGCCTTGAAAAAATATAAGATATTTTTAGTATACTGTATATGTGTAATAATGGGAGGTATCAAACATGTAAGATAAAGACTGATCCTAATATCCCTTTAAAATGAATGTTTTTCTAAAAATTATTAAAAAGAAATCACAGGAAAGGTGAACAAAGGCATATGCACATGTTGGTTCATGACATCTTTGTTTACACATATTTAAATGAAAATCGGGAGGGGATTTATAATAATTAAATTATGATATTCTCATTCGATTGGCACATTATACATGAATACATTCTAGAGGTCTGCTGTACACCATTGTAATTATAGTTAACATTTCCTCTTTGTACACTGTAAAATGTTTTAAAAGGGTATATCTCATGTTGTGTTCTTAACATACACACACACACACAGACAGGCAGTGTCAGTCCAAAGGCCAAACTCAAAAACGCTAACCCAATTATGACATATAAAAAAGACATGGGAGTACTATTTTCTAATTGCCTGGATATAATATTTCTTACCAACCATTCAACACAACAACTTACATACCTTCACAATCCTGTAGTAGTTTTCAATCGCCATATTTGATGGTAAGATCCACCCCCTCTTTCATTTCCTCCAATATAACATAAATATTCTTGCTTCACAATCTCTGCAAGGTGCACGTGTTGTTCTTTTCACCTGTAATCCTTCTCCTCCTTCACCCACAGGCATTCATAAATCTTTCAGGTCTCAGCTTACATGTGATTTCCACTGGAAAGTTTCCCCTGATACCATAGTCCAGCCCAGTATAGCTTACATTTAATTCTAAAATTACTTATTGTAGTTTTAATAAAACAATTAAGTATGCATTTCTTGATTTAATTTATTAGCATGCTTTTCTAGACAGAAGGTAAGTTCTAGGAGGACAGATGTTATGTCTATCTTATTCATACGTCTTCAGCAACTACATGATGTCTAGCAAACAGATTGCTCCTTAATAAGCACATTTGGTAGATGATGAGTAGAGGAATGGATGATGTGATAACTGAGTTGATTTTTGAAGGACATGTGAAAGTGAGTTATATGACTGGGGATGCAGAGGATAGCAGGGAATATTGAAAGAAAGGGGGCACCAGAAAGAAAAATGCAAGACATAGGAAGATGACAATGGCAAGAGATGACATGGACACGCATGCAGAAGTAATGAAAAGCATTGTACACCATTCAAAGCATATGGATTTTACCCTAATGACAGTTGGAAACTATAAAAGGAATTTAAATAGCTAAATGTCTGGGTCAGATTTGGGCTTTGGCATAAAATACTTATCAGAAGTATAGAGAATGGATTCGAGAGAAGTAAATTTGGAGACAGGGAGACAAGCTAGAAATCTGTTAAATTAATTGACTTGGGAAATGATGGCGCCCTGGACTAAAGCAGTTGTGTAGGCATGACAGGAGATGAATTCTGAAGATGTTAAAGGGGTCTAATTGAGATGACTTCATTATCAATTGGATTTGGAGAGTGGGGGATGGGGTTCTGGATTAGTCTTGGTTTATACTTTGGAAAACTAGATGGAATAGTGTTGGAATTCATAAAAATAGGAGATAAAGTACAAGAGACAAATTTAGTGGTGGTGGTAACATTGTGATTTGTTTTTGTACTGTGTTTGCGGGACTTGAGAAATATCAGTGGAGCTGATTAGGGATGGGTA
>NW_006382145.1:0-2152 GCF_000327345.1 Myotis davidii
GCAGGAAGGTGTGTCATGCAGGATTTAAATGTTAACCTGCAACTCAGGTGATTCTGATGCAGGTGGTTCCCCATCACACTTTGATGGGTACTGAGCTATGCACTTGGCTTGAAGTTCCATGAGTTCAGGCTTTTAGTCGATGTCCATCTGGCCTTGGAGACTGGGCTGCAGTGTAGAGCCGGGTCAGAAGGATGAAGCCTGCCATTTCCAGGAGAGGACCATGACAGGAAATTCCTTGCTCTGGGGTAAGTTCTTCTAATTTACTCTTATCTGTCCATCACATATGTGTGGACTTTAATGTCCATTTGTGCATGTGTCAAGGTTAAATTACTGACTGGTGATGTTCCTCAGCAGGGACAATTAGGAAGTGTGTTCCTTTTATTCCCAAAGCTAACAACGGTAAAAAGTCCGGCTTTGATCATAGTGAATTGTAAACGCTGATCCATCACACATGTATTTACTTTCAATAGGACATGATACAATGAAGAAGTATTCTGAGTCAACTGTTCGCATACCTGCCACAGTTCTGACTAGGGAACTAGGTCTTAATTGATAAGCAGAAATAGATCCCTGTGTTGTTGTTCCTTTTAGCCTTTCTTTCATGCCATGGGCTGTAAATGAAGTCAATCAATCTATCAGTCAACCGATAACTTAGTAGATGGTTTTAGCCTTAATAAACTCTACATGTTTTAAAATGACAACAAAGGGATCACGTGTCAAAGCTGATGTCCTCTGTGGCATTAGGAGATTGTGACACATGGATGGGTCTTTATGTGCAGGTCTTAACTATTGTTTTTTAATCCCATCAAACAATGCTACATGTTCTGATTGGATTATTATACAGAAAAGCGTAAAGATTAGACTGTTTTGTATTGAGCAAGGTCTATATCATGGGTAACTGGTGACCCAAGGGAAGGTAAAGCTGCCTCCCTCTTTTGATAGACAGTGTTCCTGCATAGGGCCCAAGGCATGGTGTCATCTTTGAAGTGTGTCCCTATTTTCAAACCGGGAGAGAGAGGACAGCTTGTTTACCCTGGCTCTCCTTGGCTAACCCAGTCCTCCTGCCTTGGCCATGGAGCATTCAGGGCTGCGGTTCTACCATCGCCTTGTGTTGCTTTCATCTGAATTACCCTTGCACTTCCTAAAGTCTCTGAGGAATAAGATTGTCAAAGAAGCATTGTGTTGGGCACACAGCATGTGCTTAGTAAATATGATTTCTCTCCCATCTCAGGTACCTCTGTGACTTGCCTTGTCCATCCCAAGGCAACAGCTGTTAACTGTAGTCCAGGCCAAAGCGAAGGCTCTGTCTTTTAAAGAACCTCATAGTTGTGATTCCTATGAAGCAACTACATCAGTCAACTTGCTGCACAGACGTAACAGGTGGGACATTTGATTACTTGAAAATGTGCCTGCCTTCCCCATGCCTGTGGGCACAGAAGAGATTCTTTCTCAACTCCAGATCTCTGACAAATGTAATAACTTAGTTTTCAGAACATGGGAGATGCTCAATAAATATTTACAGAATGGAACCACAGTGCTAAGCTTTTCTATTGCAGAAATTATTAAAAACAAAAGTGTTCTGGATGTTCAACACAATTCCAAACAAAGCTGTCCAGGAAGTGTTTGAGGGGTTGAGGACATTGTGCAGCAGCCAACAGTTACTACTATTTTGAAAGGAATGAGCCGAACTTCGTGAAATTACCTGTCATGGTGAAGAAATCAGTTACATTGACCTGTTGAAAAGCTTAGCTTATTTATCTGTAAAGTAATTTTATCAGTCAAGCCACCTCACTCAATCCAATGTGATTTCATTCAGTTCAACATCACATGCTCCTTTGCCTAAAATTTGAAATTCTTTGTCTTCATTTTATATTGGCTCCTCCAGATAGAGGCAAGAGTGGAAGCTCTCTCTTTTGTGGATCCTCTCCTCTGAACTCCTTCTGAATTTTGCTGATACTTCCTTCCTCATCTATTTACTCATCTGACTTCTTCTTGCTTAAAATAAAGTCCAAAGTCTTTATCCCTCTAAGCCTGAATCATCTGCCTTCCCAACCCTTTCTCTTGTTCACCCACATTAAGGTCACAGCTAAACAAAAATACTTTCTATTACCCCAATGCAATTTGTACATTTAACTCATTCATTTATTCGTTC
>NW_006382146.1:0-2150 GCF_000327345.1 Myotis davidii
TGCATATTACCCTTTTATTATATAGGATTGGGAATGTCGTAAAGACCAAGATCAAAACCTGGGACTAGATTGACTCCAAGGCCTCTATGATTTTGCTCTACAAGGCTGCCCATTCTTTGAGGAAAAACTGCCTTCTGAGCCATGTTTGAGAAGTTATGTTACAACATTATATAGAAGCCAGTCTCCAATATGACACTGAAATATACAAAAAATATGGCTTAATATTCAGAGGTCCAAATGAGGTAGTAGCTCACTGAAAATTCAACCTCTTAAAAAAACCTGGATCCCTTGAACCTGTTCCTGCAGGCAGGATGATAAAGAATATAGACAAATTTTAGACTGGTCTTTGCCTTATAACAACAACAATAATAACAAATTCATGAATTCCTGATTTTTCAATTGAATGGGAGAAGCTGTCATAGGGCAGATGAACCATGTTTTAATTCCAATGCTGGCTCAGATGGTAGTCTTGTTTATCTAAGATTACTGGCATAAGGCCAACAGTCGAGTTTGACCCTCATATTCTCTCCATCTACTATTCCAAAGGCTACATAACATGAGTGACCCATCTGCTCTGTAGCCATCTCGGGAGACCTACTACCCATAACAACAGATCCTATCAGTGATGCCCACAAAGTGTGTTTGCAAACTGCAAGGCCTAGGAATTTTGACTTCTATAGTCTATTATGACCTGATTCTATAGGAGACCAGAGGTGTTTCTGGTGACTAGTTTAAAGTAAGGTAAACTCTCCCCATGATCTATCTCTTTCTCAATGCTATAGAGCAGTGAAACCCAGCCTTAGCTCAGCACTGGTTCTTTGTTGGGGATATAAGTGTAGACACATGGAATTTCTTTTCAGCTTAGCCAGGTTGCCTGCTTAGGCATCCATAAAGTTCCTCTCAAAGGCTTATGGTCTCTGATGGAACTGGATTACAAGCTGCTGCATCCCATGCCTTGCTGCAAGCCATACACCAGTGCTTCAGAAATCCAGGAAAGAGCACCATGGGGGCAGGGATATTGAAAGGATTTATAGATTGACAGACTATCCCTGCCTGATTCTTAACTACTCACTTCTTAGGTACATGACAGATAAATGATCAGAGAGGAGACATTATCCAGATGAAATATAGATAAGGGAGACAGAACAGATGTTCAGGAAGAAACTATAACGAGGGAACAGAAGTAATAAGTAAACAGACATACTTCAATCTATAACAATATAAAAATTATCCTGAGGAAGGAGAAAGACTTCCTTTCTTCTTTCACCAACCCACCAAAAAGAATACTGTAAATGCTCTTGCCTAAAGGGGAAGGGAGGGGTAAGTTTATAGAAAGGTTTATTATTTCTTTATAAGGATGAACTGAGCCTTTTCCCTAAGAGTAAAGAATCAAATACCAAAGAAAGGGAGGAGAGAAAAAACCCTTGGCCCTGAATAGAAGTGTATACACTGTCGAGGTGAGGGTAAGTATCATTTCATTTAAGGTTCTTCAAGAGTAGAATAACTACAAAGGATACAATTCCTTCTCATTACTTATGCCTCTGCAGCAGGTCACTGTTAAGATTTGAGTCATGTTAGTCTCCAACTTAAGGTGGGTTCCACTCATCTGCAATTTGAGAGTTTCCCAAGAATGGCCTTCAGTGTCCATTCCACTCTTTATTACTTCTAATGATTTTTTATAATGTACAACTTCATTGCCTCCTCTCATAAATGTAGCCATTTCATATCGATCTTTTTTGTATTTTCTTACTGTTCCATAAAGTGCCTATTTTTTCAAAAGTCAATCTTGAATGAAGAGAATCATTGGAAATGTTTAAAATTGCACAAGGTGTGTGCCATCTGTGTTCTAGACTAGAGAGACATTGCATAGTCCCTGACTGAATGATTTTTGGGTCTACCAGGTGAAAAATAAAGGACAATTACTAATTCCAAGAATGAGAGATGAGTGATATTAAAGGAAGTTCAAAATGCTTTGGGAGTACAGGGAAGAGTTTTAATCTAGGGAGTCACACTTCACCTCCCTGGGAAGGCCTTCATTCAGGTGAGACCTCCTAAATGAGTGAGTGAGTTAGGTGCTTTGTTGTCAAATTCATACATTCTTTTAAAAACCTATTCAATATTTAATAATTTAGGGAAGAAATATAAAGATA
>NW_006382147.1:0-2153 GCF_000327345.1 Myotis davidii
GGGGGAAAAAATCTCATTCACTTGGGAAACATGCAAAAGTCAAGGGAGCAAGACATAAAATAATTTCTCATTACTGTCTTTCATTCAGTCGTGTGGACCATTAGTTGTCAAACCCAGAATTATCCTCAACTGTATACTATAAATGTGGTAAGATAAGAGTGAAATTCCCTCCACAGGGATAGTTTTTTATTAGAATGTATTTAAAGACACTTATCCTCTTGTTTAAATGTACAATTTGCTAAGTACTAGTTGCTGGTAAGCTCTGGTTCTGTTGGGATGATACTGAGGAGTGACTCAATCACAGAGGAAATTAGGAGAGAAGTTAGGTTATACTGTGAATACATTGGAAGTCATCATGGTACTCTATTTTAAACTATTCTTTTAGTTCCTTTGTTAAAGAATGTGCACTTGGCACATGATAGGAATGTGAGAACATCTGTGTTGCATAAGTTGTAATATTCTGTTTGCTTTCTGTATTTTCTTATATAGCCTGAAAAAAATGACAGTGAGCCAGGCAGCCAGAGGATAAAACCTGTTTTCATCGATGATGCTAATTTTGGACGACAAATATCCTATCAGCATGCAGCAGTCCATATTCCCACCGACATCTACGAGGGCTGTAAGTAAAAGGATGTGAACAACAGCTCAAATGCCATGTTCTTATCTATCTGATGGAGCTAATGTGATACTGTTTTATTTTCATGTCATTTAAGAGTCTGTGGCAAACTCTGGTTTGTGTAAAAGAAGGAACCTGATTTTCATGAGCTGTTTATGCTCAGATGGCCTCACTGGAAAAAAAATTGTGGGCAAGTCTGCATCCATGGAGATGTTCTTCTACTCTAGGGTTTAGTAAATAATTCTGCTTTCCCAAAGGACATCAATAACTTAAAAGGATTAGATATATTCTTTAAAAATCAAAACTGTGCCCCACAAGTGCACACATGCAAACATTCTTACCCAAACATACCAACCGGTAAAGGAAGCGAGATGTATATTTTAGATTCCATTTCTTACCACATCTTATCATGCTTTTAAGTCTCTCTCACTCCCAATATATTGTGAGCTCAAGATAAAAAGAAATGCTGGGAGAAGGAATAAACAAAAGACCTGAGGAAGCGGAAAACCACTAAATGGAAGATTAGATTGAGAAGGCTTCACTGTAAAGAAGGGGAGGGGGTAAGTTATATGGGAAAAAGCAGGGGAGCAAGCTTGGGTCAGTGATGTTTCTCAGAAACGCCCACATGTAACCAAGGCAGAGTCTGAGGATTCTAACTAGGAAGTTCCCTGAGGACAGCCCAGTCATCAGTGAGGACTAGCTGTGACCCAGCAAGCAGGGTCTTTGTTCAGTCATAGCTTTGGCTTCCATGATGTCCATTCTCTAACCAGCTTACTTTCATGCCCCCTCATACCCTGCCTTCTCACAAAAACTGGTAAGGAGAAAGAACCACCTGACATTTTTAAAAGTGTGTTTCCTATATTCCCCAAAATCAGAAAGGCTCTAGAATGTTCTGAGTATCTAGAGTATATCTTGGTTTCTGGAGCCAGAGGGCCTAAGTTCAAGTCTAAATTTTACCAATATTGTTTCCTTAGGCAAATCTTTTGATGTGCTGGTCAAGCATTTTCTTACCTGTAAAATGGGGGTAAATTTACTACCCCTAAAAGTCATTTGAGGATAAAGTAAATTAATATATATGTTTGCAGTACCAGGCTTAAAGTGAGTTCTATATAAGTGTTTGCTGTTACTATTAATTATACAAGTAAAGTTTAGAAACAGGATTAAGCACAGAGACTAATATTGTAAATTAGCTTTTATTTCTTTTAATTCACTGTGATATTATTTATTGTTTAAAAGGGAATTTGAAATACATGTATGATTCTTTTCATAACATAAATTTCACCTATAAAATATGGTATTCATTCATTTTGCTTCTATTTAATGTTTTAAAATGTGCATGTTGTTTTCTTATCAATTCTCATAAGATGTTAAACATACAATATTTCTCTACATATAGTAGATACAGAATGGTGTGGATAGGTAGTTTTTGATGCTTCATGCAAATTAAAAATAATTTGACTTCTTTACAACCAACTTATCCTATTAATTGCAAGTCCTTTGAGAAACTACCTGGGATTTAGATTCAGATTTTTTTTTT
>NW_006382148.1:0-2153 GCF_000327345.1 Myotis davidii
AGAGTGAACAGGAGCAAACTGGAGAGTTAGGGTTATTTTCTGAGTAAGAAAATTAAATTTTTATTGTAAATTTTATTTGTAAAATTATACATATAGATTTTTTTTCTTTTTGGAAAAAGACTATTTCCTACCCAGCTAAGATGCTCTTTTTGAATATTTTTCTCTGGATAATGACTTCAGATGTCTTTATTAGAGATAATCTGAAATACTTTGAAAGATATTTTACCTCATAAAACTTAATTAACTTTAAAGAACACTTGGAATATTTAAACATGATATCTGTGGAGTTTGGGTTATGAAAAAGCACAACTTTGATAGCTCTCCCAATGATTTTCTGAATTTTAAAGTGCTAAGTATTAGCACATAAATTATACAAATCTGCTGATATTGGGGAAAAAGCTGCATATGTGATTAAGTCACTCCTCTAGGACACAATCCTTTAACAACTGAGGTGCAATAGAATTTCATTCTGCACAGAGCTGTCCATGGCACCTCTACCCTAACTGGTGCAGGAGACAACGCAATAAAGAGTGAACTTATTTCAACTTGTTCATTATTTAAGGGGTACAGACTGGAGGCGGGGGGGGGAGATAAGATTTCAGTTGGATTTGAAGTGAGATGGAGAGTTAAAAAGACAGAGAGATACCAGAAGTCTGTTCTAGCGGCAGGAGTACCTAGAGAGGTCAAGAGTAGGGTAGACGGAAGAGCAAAAGTGAGTTTTTACACATAGGCCAAGGGAAGGGTATCTGTGAAGGCCCATTATCTATGATACTAGCTAGAGAAATAGGCAGATTACTTTTCTTTTTCCAAAAGAGGATGGATTTAAAGAAAAAATTAAATGCAAGGGAACCATCAGAGTGATTTGTGGAAATCATATAACAAGTGAGTGGTCCTTTGTTTCCAATCCTTGAGGAAGCATGCTCTGTCATCTGACCAGAAAGACCATTGAATTCCTAGTCTGGGAGTTCCCAGTGTCAGAGAATAAGATGCTGTGTGTGCATAACAACAGGACTGGGGGAAGACTGGGAGGGAGGTGACTGTAAAGCCAGGAAAGCATTAGGGCCATGTTAGACTGAAGGAATGAAATACCGGCTAGTTAAAAGTGGAGGGAGCAAAGTGAACGTCAGTTGTGAAGAATTCTACTTACTTACTTATTTAGAAATAAACAGAGACCTTGCCCCCAGAAGCGAGGATATATCTCAGAAGTGATGTTCTTGGTGGATAGAGCACTGAGAAGGAAGGAATTCCAGTCACTCGAGTCTGTACTTGTCTCTCTCATGAGCATACATGTGCTTGACCTGAGAGGGGTTGCTCTTGCCTGAGACCCAGTTCGTTTCCCTGCCTCACATTATATAGTAGCCAGAGGTGAAACATCAAAGCTGAAAAATACCGTCTTCCAGAGGGGAAAAGCCTTTCTTACTTCATGTTTACTTTAAGAGTTTTTTCTCTCTTGATTTCATAGCCAAAACTATTCATGTTGCCATAATCCTAAATTGTGCCATCTGCATACCTGATATAATGTGCAAATGGCAGTGGGTGATGGAATTTCACCTAAGGTCTAATTGTGCCCAGGGAGGCATCGCAAGATCTAAATGCCTGCTTTTATCTTATACATCGAGAAGCCCATTCAAACTTGCAGGGCTCTGCCAACTTGGCAAAAAGAGTTGGCATGCTTCCCATGCTGGGTTTCTTTTATTTTGAAGGTTTTGAAGTGGGTCTGGATCTGGTGAGTGAGGTTGTGATAAATATTGTGTGAAGTCTTGTGAGGTCTCTTATTTGTTGACTGCAAGCTTTTCATAATTTGACATGAATGAGAAACATCACTGCTCTGCAAGGGTATTTCCTTTTCTCTGTTTCTTTAAAGTTATTTTAGAGTCTTTATAGTTACCATATGAAACATAAATTCTCTGAGCAAATGCCTGTTTTGACAGAGAACTTTCAAGATTCGTGGCAAAAGTTTAAACAGGTCCTAATTGATAGGATTTAAATACTGTATATAGTAATTAGTTATGTTAATCAAAACACCTAAAACACCCTTTGTATTTTTTCTTTAATCTACTCAAGTTTTTCTCCAAGACTCAAAATGATTTAAACAAATTAGGTGAGGGAAATTATTTTACATTTCCTAAGTGCTTAACACAATGATGAAACAT
>NW_006382149.1:0-2155 GCF_000327345.1 Myotis davidii
CAAAACTTATTCATCTTATAACTAAAAGTTTGTTCCCTTTGACCAACTTTAGTCATTAGTTTGCACCTAATCCACTGTGATGTTAGTCCCAGGCATCCCTGGCTTGCCTGAGTGCTCTGCTTTAGGGTCTTCAAATTACACCTTGTGCAGATGCAGGGTCCTCTCAGGCAAAGTCACCATGTGCCAAATGCTAAGTGCTGCTGCACGGAACTTCTGAGAGTCAAGCAATACCAGAAAAAGTCTTGGGCTCTGTAGGGTCTCGAGCCTGTTGTGAGTTTCATTCTGTTAAAACTTCAGATTATAAGAGTGTAAATAATTGTGACTACCTTTCAGTCTGGTACTGCGTTATTGGTCATCATTTTGCAAGCAAAGACTTATGAAGAAGGGCAGATGAGAATGTGTAGCCACTTGCCACTGTCAGTAAGCTTGACTTTATCATTACAAATGTTTATAAATAATATCAGAAATGAAGCTCACTGCTATTTCCTTTGCTGTATAGTTTCTGTTGTTTTTAATGGTGAAGCTATGTGCTTTGCAGGGAGCAGGTTTGAAAAGCTCCCATTTTCTTATGTGGTTTTGCTAAGCATCAAAATGTAAATGATAGCTGAATTTTTTCCTCTTTAGCACAAGTCTTCTGCCTTCCTTTTTATATATGGAGAAAAATGGATAATAGATGGAACGACACATGCATTTCCATCTATTTTCATTATTTGGCAATTGTTTTAGTTTATAGCTATTTAAGATGTACTTAATATTAAGTTGCATAAAAATATTTTCCTTAAATGTAGCCTTTTTGTAAGAAAAATCATTTTGAGGGTTCCTTTTTTCTAAGTGCTCCCATATGTAAGAGACAATTGGAAGATTTATATGTAACAGTTAGGAGTGACCACCATAGGTCATGATATCTTTCCCTTTTTTTTACCCACATTGTGACAAAGGTGGTTACTATGAAGATTTATCTTAATTTACACAATAGCCATATATAATTACAGCATGCCTGTAGGCTTATATGAAGAAATTGCATATTTATTTAAATATAATCACAATATAATCATTATATAGTAGATATTAGTATTAACAGTTACATAATCCTGGGAACAAAGTTCTATCAAATTAGTAAATTGGTGACATTTTAATAACCTGATCATAAAATGTGTTCTTTTTGCTTACAGTACAGAGACATGTTAGAAAGAAGAGAATAATATTTCTAGAAATGGATTTGATAGGCATGGCAACTAGGTAGCTAGATGTTAAAAAGATAAAGGGGACATTTACTGAGTGTATTGTGTGCAGCAAAGTGTTGTATTTGGTGCTCTAACATAGGTGATGTTCAGGAATAACATGTTTATCTGTTTTTTCTTAAGCACCTTAATATGTTTAGACAGTGAGGTATTTGCAGAAGACAAATATGTAGGCACTTTGTAAACCTAACAGAAATATATTTGTAGCTTGTAATAATACATATGTATCACACAGATGGGTATTTGATAAACATATTCTATATATGATAGGGCCATTTCTTAAACACTGAAGTTAATTACACTGACATAGCCATGTGGATTTCCAGTACCTCCATTTTCAAGATTTTCCCTCCATCTTCTATCTTCTCTGGCCCTAGCTGGACATTTTATATGATTACAAAGGGTTTATTATGAGGCATTGGGTAATATAGATGCATAAAACATGTAAAAACTTTTATTCTAGAGGGAACATCCAAAATAAAACAGGGTATACTGTGTAGAAAGTGAACAGGGGCACAGGCACAAGGTTAAGGAGGGGATGATTCAGAAAAGAGGTGGCATAAAATCTGGATCTTGGGCAGTGAGTAAGATATCCATAGGTAGAAGGGAAGTAAAGGGAAAAGAAAAAGCATGAACACAAATAATGCCACTGAGTAGCGTGGTGAGGTAACTAACTGCTTTATAAGCTGCCTTTAAATCATTTTGGACACAGACATCATATAAATTAAAATACAGTAATACAATTTAAATGACAACTACAAAATGAATTTGGCCATAGATTTAGGAAAGAAAAGTGCAATATTAAGGTATTCTAGAACCAAGTTTTTCTAGAACAAAAACTTATGAAGGAGGTGACAACAGAGCACAAACAGGAAGAAACTGGTAACAGTGGTAGATAGATGATAAAAAAAAAA
>NW_006382150.1:0-2153 GCF_000327345.1 Myotis davidii
CGGATGTCCTTCTGGACATCCTTCCAGATGACCCTGGGGCTGCGAGGGCCACTAGTTTAAATATAAAAGGAAAAGAGAAGGTAAGTTACAAATTTCCATCTTTTCTTATGGAAAATGTTGATCTAAATGTCCATCTATTCAACACCCAATCTGTTATTTCTCTCTTTGGCTCCAATGATAAATACACTTTAAACTAAAATAAAAATGCTCATGAAGAATAAATTTGAAAAACCATGAAGAAAAATAAATAAAATAATATGTTGAGAAGAAAATTAAAGTAAAAGAAAAAAAATCCCATTTTCTTATTATGTAAAAGCTTCTAACTCTGGCATAGTTATTTATTTTTTTTGTAACAATTGGCTAGCTTTACCTACTTCAGGGTTCCTACACCCAAGAAAATGGTCTGAATTTTTATGGTAAAGAATGTATATACAACCGAGGAATCATAGGACTATTGTATATGTAAGAGAATTCTTTATAACTTTTCAGACAAATCCAGACAACTATTTGTGGATATATTATCTATTTATTGTTAATAATAATTACATATTTGCCTGCTCTGTAGCAAGTACTGCTTGTGTATAAAGCACCTCGGAAACCAATTACATTAAAAAACATTCAATCTGTCCATTGGCTATTTCCTCGACTTGGCCATTCACTGGACAAATTGTTGAGGACATAACACATGAACAGAGTGAATTTTGACTAGATTTTTCACATAACACAGATATAACTGGCCACATTCATGAATATATTAAAATATAACCTCATAGAAGTGACACTTTTTGAATTTTAATTTTACCGAGCACATGAGAGAAATAATAATGAACTTGCAGATTGAGACATTTAGTTCATCAGGTATTGAGACATCAGGAAGACAGGACTGTGATTGGAGTTGTAAGGAATAAGTGTGAGCCTCTGTCAAATCTGTTAGCCCTGTGGTACCATATAGTAGCTGTATTAACATATAGTAGTTATATGTTAATTCCATTTTCTGCCACAAAACTCACCCAATTGACTGTTCCTTTACACTCAGAATTACCCCTAATAGTCATTGGGCATCAATTTCATAACACTATTTTAAATGATCCAGGATTTTTAACAGTATAGACAGATTGTGTTACAGCTACATTCTGACTTCGGATGCTAGACCAGTGCCTACCAAAGTCACTGCTACCTCAGCTAGGGAATAAATACTGTGGGAAAACTTTCACTCTGTATTGCTTCAGCCCCAAATCTTCATCTGATCTGATCTGAGCTTGACTATGACAAAACCCAAAGCTCCTATTGGTACCGGTAGTTCTGTGTTCTCTTTGGAGTATTCTTGTTTTGATTTGGTTTGGTTTTGGTCTTTGGGGAACATGAGGTGGTGGGCTAGCTCATATGCCCCGGGCAGCCTCCTTCCAACCAGCTTCACCTGAGAGGGGCGAGTGTAGAAATCAAACAGTTCTGAGAAGAGAGGATTGTGATTACACCTTGTTCTATTTAGAATCTTCTTGCCTCTCCCCTTCATACCAAACAGACAACAATAACAACACATTCCACTTTTTTGTGTGATGAGCCCATTTGGGGACCTTAGGAGCACATTTTGTGCTTGGCCCCCTCCTTGGGGGCAAAGCATGTCCATGGTCAGGGAGAGAGGAAGAATAGAGGGTGTTACTGCCTTATAGATAGAGGATGGGAACTTTTTTGTTTGGAAAACGGAGCCACAAATATGTAAGAAAAATGATTGAAGTGAGCAAAAGTGAACTGAAATCTTGTTTTGGTTCTGACACAGTTGACGCAGATTTTGTGGTGACCAGTGTCCTGGGAATGAGCGGGAAAGTACACAGACAATGATGCCTGCAAAACTGGGAGCTCTTCTGGGGAACCAAGCTGTGCTCAGGAGCATGGGAGAAAGTGGGAGGGGCTCATGTGTAGGCCAAGCGGTGTGGGCAGAACCATTTTGAGGAAATTCCCATAACATTCACCAGCTATAGAACACTGTGTATTGATGGGAGGTCCAATTAACACTCTGTGTAACTATTAATTCTGGCATGTCAAAGACTGTTAACCTAGATGCACAGAACAATGGGCAGGGATTGCTTAAAAACCTTCCACTGAATTTGATGAACAAGAATAGATGGGAGCCGAAACCGGTTTGGCTCAGTGGA
>NW_006382151.1:0-2155 GCF_000327345.1 Myotis davidii
AAGTAAAGAGTGACAATGAGAGTGTTGAAAGTGTTATTTCTTCATAATTATTAGTATTCAATCCACATTTATTAGTTAATATTTACGTTTGATTGCAAGTGATAGAGCCTCAAATCGAACTAGCTTAAGTAAAATAAAAGAGGTCATGTGCTTCATTCAAGTAAGGCCAGGCCCATTGGTCAAATAATGCCACCGATTTCTCTTTCTCCTTCTCTCCTGTGCTTCTCTCTCACAGCGCAGCTCTTCAACACAGTTTGTCACAAGAACCCAGAGTAAAATGGACTAGCCCCGTGGAGAGAGACTGATTGCAGGATCATTCGTTTGATGGCTGCACAACAGAAATGGAGAGAAGGGAAGTCCCCCAATGAAAAGATTGCTGGCAGACAAAGGCTAACCCGTATACCTGGCCACGCTATTTGACATTCATGAAGGCTAAGAGCCTGATGCCACCCAGTCTTTTTCTTCTATAACTTAGTTTGGTATTGCCTATGTGATAAGTGGTGCACATTGAGATGTTTCAGACATATTACCAATTTGGGGAAATGTTTAGGGGAGAGCATCTTACTGCATGAGACACTTTATTTGCTTCACAATAGTCAATAGCTAACAAGCCTTTATCAAGCAATTTCCATAACCTAAGAGTCCTGTTCACACATGCAAATCTAATCATAACACAGTCCATACCACCATAATGGAAATCTCTCCTGACAAGCGAGGCCTGGCCCAGCTGCAAGCACACATTTTGTGGGGATGTTCAATACCACTTCAGAGCAGTCGAGAGAATGGGTCATCTTTGTAATCAGTATAGGGCAAGTGATCCATGTGGTCCAATCCTTAAGATGATATTTTTCTCAGTGTCCTTCCTTTGGGTGATTTCACTGTTTAATAGACACCTTGAGCAGCCAAAAAGGAATACAGATCTCTGGTCAGTGTGTGTGGTTACCACTGGCTTGTAAGAGAGAAGGATGTGCAACCACAGGAAGGATAGCAGCTTTCACAGGGTCTGGCACCGTCAGAGGAATTGTAGCTAGCCAGGGGAACTCCACCCCCTTTCCTACACAAAATCATGAGGATATTGCAGATGACAAGTGAACTAGTGACTGCAGACTTCATGCTCTGCTTGGCTTCAGGTCTTACACTGGGACATAGAGTTCAGAGTGAATGGCGTACAGTCTCCCCTCCTTATCCATAGGAACTGGTTCCAGGACATCCCACCAATCCTGAAATCCAAGGATGCTCAAGTCCCTGATACAACATGTAATATTTGCATATAACATCCTCCAGTCTACCTAAATCATCTCTAGATTAATTACAATACCAAAGCAATGTAAATGCTATGTAAATGGTTGTTATAGTACATTACTTAGGGAATAATGACAACGAAAGGAAGCCCATACAGGTTCAGTACAGATACAACCATCATAGGCCTAACTACACCATACATGTCAGCAAAAGCGTAATATTTTTTTTCCAGACATTTTGCAGACAGATGTGGAACCCTCTGATAAGGAAGACTGACTATTTTAGCGATGCAGAGGGACAGCTGGGGAGAGCGTGAATGGGTGTTTAAATTGGACTGTCCCACAGGATTTCACTATCAGCTGGACAGCTTGTCCTGCTGTCACCCTCCCCCTCATTTTCCGGTGACCACAGCCCCTGAGCCTAGCTGGAGCTGCCTCTAGAAGCAGCAGAAAGGCTGGGGCCACCACCCTGAGCTGCAGCTCGTGCAGGAGGCCGTCGGTGTCTGTGTTCAGAAGGCACGCTTGCATTCGTTTCTGCACATGGGTGTGTCTGGTCTGAGAATTTGCAATAGATGAGGCCATGATGCCATATGGAGGTGACTAAGCAGAGAAAGAGGAAGTAGGAAGCTGTGTATTTTGTCTTTTCACTCCCTGACCCTGCCCTAGAGTCATCTAGTTATCTAGTTGCTAGTCCCAAAGCTTCCTACTTTAAAACACATATTTTGAGAACATTTCTTTACTCTCCTGAATTAAATAGATTGTGTAACCTATCTACACACAAACATAATTTTGGACATCAATACAATGCCCTAATTGTACTTTGAAATAGGCATAATTAGAAGTTAAATCACAGTATTATATATTTCAACATGTAATTGCTTGGGAATGACTACATTGAAGATGAAAAAAAAAAA
>NW_006382152.1:0-2155 GCF_000327345.1 Myotis davidii
TTACATGTATAAATCAGGTGATAAAGGGTGAGATAAGAATTGGAAGATACTCATTTAGGAGTCATCAGATTTTGATGGTATTTAAAGTTTTCAGACAGGATTAAATCACTGAGAGAGAATAGGGACAGAAAAGAGAAGTTTAAAGACGGAGCCCTGAAACATTCCAAATTAAGAGATCAGTTTGGTGTGGAAGAAACAGCAAGGAAAATGGAGATGGAGCGACCAGTGAGGCTGGAGGAAAAACAGAAGTGTTGTCGGAGCCAAGTGAAGAGACTGTTCCCAGGAAGAGAGAGGAATTATGTCAAAGGCTGCAGTAGCTAAAAAACACACATCTCAAACTAAATGCTGGATTTGGCAACGTGGAAGCCATTGTTGATGCTGATGAATAGATTTCAGTGGAGTCACGGAAAGGGAAAACCTGACTGGAGTGGGTTCAAGAGAGAATTGAGAGGAATGGGATAGTGAGTACAGACAACTCCCAAATAGTTTCGCTACAAAAGTAGCAAAGAATCTGTGGTAGCTGGAAGGGGAAGCATAGTCCAGGGAATCTTTTGTAAAGGTGGGAGAAAGAATCGTATGGCTGTGTGCTGGTGAGAGATCCAGTAGACGGGAATTGATGCTGCAGGAGAGAGGCTGGTGAGTGAGCAAGAGAGCGTTCTTACTGATAACATCCGCTCTCCGCACAGCACGTCCTGCCTGCTCCCAGCTCATGGCAGCCTTTGTGTGGGTGGGTGTTTGTACCTTGGGGGCTTTTCACAGTCTTTCCTTGGAGTTTCCGCCTTCCACACCCTTTCCTTTAAATGATTCATACTAATTTTTACAATAGCAACAGTAACCAACCCTCTTCTTGAGCCCCGTCCTGGGAAGCTTTGCTCTGCTGCCTCAGACTGATGGGGATGGCTTTCCTCGGTGCCTCTGCACCCCACCCCCCTCTCTCCTTGTTGTTTCAGTAGCACTGCCATAGCACACCATGATGATACTTGTGTGTCTTCCATTAGACTGTAGGACAGTACTGGTAACAAGGCTGTGCTTTATTTGATTCTGAACTCTTCAGCACACACAGAGTGACTATACATTACATCTTTGGTATTGATTTACCAATTAAGAATGTATAATTGGTGGTTATTTCCTGATTTCGTATTGAATTTGCCTTCTTTCTGAAAACTATTTGTAATGCCCAAATCAGTACTGGCAGCACCTAAGCAGTCATTTGAGGCTGCATGTCGAGTGACAGAAATTTGCGTTGACGGCCGTGCACACTCCTGGCTGAAATTGAACAAGGTGATGGATGTTCTGCCATCAGGTTTCAGCTCTCAGACTGTAAACAAGTGTCTTTTCATGATATATTCAGTTTCCCACATTTTTGTGCTTTGTGTGGGTGATTTTGCTTTTAAAGTGGCCACCAAGTATAGTGCTGAAGTGCTGGCTAGTGTCCCTAAGCACAAGAAGGCTCTGATGTGCCTTACAGAGAAAATACAAGTGTTAGATTAGCTTTGTTCAGGCATGAGTTAGAATTATGAGGCTGTGAGTTCAATGTAAATGAATCACTTTATATTAAATGAAGTGTCTTTAAAGAGAAACACAAATAAAACAAGGCTATATATGGATTGGTTGATGGAAATGTGACCAGAGGCTTCAGGACCTGTTTTTCCCTGGAAGCAATGTTTCAGTATTTACGGCAACTTTATAGACCATAACTACTGTGAATTACTAGTAGAAGTGACTGTAGTTTGACCTCATTCTAAAGTTGCTGCTCTCTCTGCTCCCTACAGACTGGGAAGCAGGTGGATTTAGACTGTCATTTGTGAAGTAACCCTAACCAAATGAATTTTTGTTTATAACTTTCTATTAATGAGAAATCTTACAATGAGAAAGTGAGGCTCCAAGACAGTAACTTATAACTAGCTAATAAGTGGTAGAGCCAAGATCTGAGCTGTAACTTAATTCCAAAGCCTTTAAACATTGTTACAGTTTTCCAATTTGTAAGCACCTGATTCTACTTTTGCAATCAACCCATGAATAACAGTCATTAAGCACTAGAACACTACTGCACAATAGCTATTTCATATTGCATTAGTATATATTCTTCAATCAGTATTTTTTCTTCTACGGCAAGATTTTTAGAAAGGAATAGATTTTACTTAAGATTTTTATT
>NW_006382153.1:0-2156 GCF_000327345.1 Myotis davidii
CCAGTTAAATTGTCATTATTTCTGGATTTTATTACTATGGTTCATTGGTAGGAGGACTAAAGATAGTTCACTGACACACCTCCAGACACAGGGGAATGGAATACCAGCGATGGGCCTTAACGTCAGGGGAGGCAGATGCATCCAGGCACTAACACTCCAAAAAGAGGAAGCTTCTTTTCAGGATAAAGGAAGGAGAGATGATTAAGTCTCTCTGCCTTTACCATATCCAGAACACTGCTCCTCCAACAGTTCACTGTGATAAAGTTATTCTGCTTGAATAGCTGTTTTTACTTCATGAAAAGGGATTGAAACTCACAGGAGTAAAAATGCTAGAGAATTGTGTTGAGGTTTTGTTATTTTTCCACAAGATGTACATAGAGGAGAAATATATAAAGGAAACAGATGAGTGAATTTGAGGTAACTCCTGTCACCAGGATACAGACACATGCCAATTTAAGGGAATATGCAGTTTGCTTACCAAGTACCATGCCAGAGTTTCATGCTTCCAGAGCTCTGATCAGGTTGCATTATATATGCCATCTGTGATCTGTATTTCTTAATAATGAAATTTATTCATTTTCTTAAGTTTTTTGGGGGAAGCATTTAAGAATCAGTGTCTTCACCTGGGAAGTATACAGTTAAGGACACCCAAACTAAAGATATAGATATTTTTCTAAGTTAATTATAAATATATAGTATTTGACAAAATAAAAATTCAATTTCAGGAAAAACAGTTAACACAAATCATACTTGAGACTTGAGGACTTAGTCCAATGTTACATGGACTGATGTCAGAAGTGAGACATCATTAGATGTTTCTAAGATACCTCAATCTCAGTATATGCAAAACTAGACTCAGCATCTTCCTTTACTCTCATCCCAGTTTGATGCATTTCAAATGAATGGGGACCACAGACTGAGAAACTTGAGTCATCCTAAACAAGTCCCTTTCTTCATCTTCCAGCCTTCCATATCTTTCTTATCACCAATGTCTATTCATAGATATTCTAGAAGACACATCTCACCATTCTGTTCTTCTATATGCACACCATCTTCACCACCCTAGTCTAAAGCTACTAACACCACTAGATTGCTTTGCTGCAAACACCTTTTAAGTGGTCTACTGTCATCCATTTTTTATCTCCTTCGTGCATTTTTCCAACTATATCTAGAGAGATCTTTGCAATCATTTTCAACACAAATTTGTCTTGTCACTCCTTCTGAATACCCTCTCCTTTCATGAGAAGGGATTAAAACCCTTGGAACCCTTTCATCTCCCACCCAAACTCTCATAATCATCTTCACTTCCCCCACCTCACTCTTACTTACTGAGCCCCCATAGGGTAGACTCCTTGACTTGCTCCTTTACCATTATCCCACAACAAGCACTCAAAGGATAGAACCCTCTTTCCTCCCCTCTACTCCTTATTTACCCCTATTCATTCTTTAGATTTCAAATCAATCATCACTCCCTTAGGGAAGATTTTCTAAAACTCTCTACATAGGTTAATTTCCCTACCACTCCATCTCAGAGCACCATATACCTCAGCACTTATCACAGTTGCAATTCTACAATTACTGCTAATTATATCTCTCCCATGAGAATCTTTTTTTCACCATTATATATTTAGTGCTTTGTTCAAGTCTAGCTCTCTATAAGGCATTAAACGAAGTATATATGAATTGAAGGAATTAATGAGTCAAAAAGCTCAGTTCCCTTGTATATGAAACATTACAAAGAAATCCCTCAATTAGGGCATACCCAACCCTTGTGTATTGCAGTAAATGCCAATGAAAAAAAGATGTCATACCACAGGCAACTATGACATGGATTACAGTAATCAATCAATCACTTTCTGCCTAATAGAAAACTGTGGTCTTTTATGGAATAATGCCAAATGAGTTACAATCCAAAAGACTGTGGGGGTAATATAATAAGTTCTAGGGTCAGCCAAACTAATCTCTAAGCATATATCTTATATTTGAAACAAAATTCTTAACACTTGCCTCTAAATATGTGTGAAATTCTTCAGGAATCTCATGCATCAGAGGAGAGTGATATACTTTCCCAAATGAATCTATCTTTTTATGGATGCCAAACCAGTCTTGGAACATTAGCTTTTAAAATATTTTTATTTTTTTAATATATTTTATTG
>NW_006382154.1:0-2157 GCF_000327345.1 Myotis davidii
TCATGCACCAGGCCTCTAGTTTATTATAAAACCTTGCACCTAAGATAATATTTTCTATTTAATCATCTAGTAGAAATAAAAATTTGGGCTGGGATTCAAGCAAAGTTAATCTTCATTTTATTAAAAGTCTTCTTTCTTATTCTCTTTAAAGCACTGAAATCTTCAAGACTATTTTAACTAGCCTTCAGGATGACAGTGCTACCAAAACCATAATCAAAACTAAGACACTTAAATGTATAAAAACTAGGATCAACACACTAAATTACTCACCGAATTTGATGGGTAAGGAAACGAGGACTGTGTACACCACAGATCAATTGATTAGAGTGTGTACACCATAGATCAACTAATTAGAGGATCAGATAAACCCAAGCTGATAGCTATCATGCTTAGGTTCTTTTATGGAGCCAGAAGCCCAGACTAATCCATCACTAATTTAAAAATTAGAATTAAATATGCCATATTTGTCAGCTGGGTTCTATTATCACGCTATTGTCAATTACTTAAGAATATTATATCTCAAAGTTCCTGGTGGAAACACACGTTAAAGATAAATGCTTTGGCTACACTAGTGAGAACATACTTTCAGTGAGGGACAGTTTTACATTGTATTCTAGTTCCTTAAATGATTACTGTGGCATTAATCTAAAGAAATCCTGATTAGCAAATTAAAAAATTTTGATGAGCTCTTTGCAGAATGAGAAAAAAAATATTTTAATCAAAGTCTATCAGTAGAGAGCACAGATGGTCCCCTACTTTGACCAACACCTGCAGGCTAGAAGCAGGAAGAAGGAAGATAATGGATGTTAACACATGAGAGTTTGAGAGCCCTTTGATTGCCGTGAAACCTTTTTTATTCTTCTTTAATCAAGGTGATTACAGAGTATAATGGTTCTTCAAGGCTTATACTGTACTTACCAAGGGAAGATTGGGGTATTTTTAAAATACAGTTCACCTATGTCCAGGTTAAAAAGCACAACATCTCATACTAATCCTGGGGTTGGAGACATTGCTTTCAATTTCAAAGAGTTAAAAGCCAGATTGATATTCTTATCTGAAAAAAGTATATTTCACCTTTGATGGCATGAATGTTTGAAATTGGGGAAAGGCAATAACAATATTTTTATCAACCTTAAAAAATCACAGAAAGCCAAAGCTTTATATCTAGTCATGTCAGAAGACTTTCATTTCAAAACTCCAATGTGGGCAATTTTCAATAAATTAGCATATCCATGCTCTTTATATAACTGAAGTCATGATGGGCATGAACACAAAAATGAGAACTGCTTCTTTAATATGAATGAATTCTGTTTTGTTTGTAGTGTGCATTTCGATACTTCTAGGATGTCAGTGGGGGACACAGTGGGGTCCAGTCCTTCTCATGAAAGTTCAGAATTTAAATTAAGAAGACTCTTCCTCCTGTAAGGGGGTGCTTTAGTCGCCATGGGACATGACAACTTATGGTAGCTCCTCTTTTCATTTATGAACTCAGTAAAAGCTTCAACAGTGTTCTTCTTGACACAGTCATCTCACAAAGAGATAAAAGAGTGTAACACATGGAGACCTGGCCCAAGAGGCATGAGACCTACATTTGAGACCCAGTTCTACTAACTCTTTAGCCATTGAAGCTCAGGCAAGGCACTTAAAGATACTAAGACAAATCTTATATTTAAAAATTGACTGTATGGTATACTCCCTGCTTATATCACAGTGCTACTTTGTGGATTAAATGGGAAAATGCATTTTGGAAAATATGTGATTTTCCTAATCATTACCATGTATTTGACTCCTGGTGATACAGAGTATTTGCATCTGCATTTTTTGTTCATCCAGCCAGAGACGTGGCCTTTGCTGTTTATGGATGGCAATGTCATGGACCCAAAAACTATCAATGTGAGGATATCAGGGGCAAGAAATATAAAATGGAACCAAATAACGAAGGGTAAAACATTAGCCTCCTATTCTGTTCTAAAATGTTTGCACCTAAAAGTAGATTATATCGATACCACTGTAATAACCTTGTTATTATTAAACAGGAAAGGAGTGAAAGGGAAACCAAATAGTACAGGCATTCCCTTCACACAGCTTTGCCCAAAAGCTGCATTTAACACTTTCCAAGTCTATTCTCTGCTAACTGACAGGGACGAGACAAAGGCA
>NW_006382155.1:0-2158 GCF_000327345.1 Myotis davidii
AAAAAAAAAAAAAAAAAAAAACTTCCTTTCTTCCCACGTGTACAACTTACTAAAAGTAGAATTAATATGAAGGAGTTGAAAGTTCAGCAGAGTCCTCAGTATCCATCATTAGGGTTAGGCAAAGAGCTCTGAGACATGCATGACACCAAAAACACAATCCACATATACTTTTGTGCTGCAAAAGACACTGTAAAAGAATGAAGAAAAGCCACAGAATAAGAGAATATATTTACAAATCATACATCTGGCAAAGGCCTTGTATTCAGAAACATGAAGGACGCTCTAAATGCAACAATACGGAAACAAACAATCCAGTTACAAAATAGGCAAAAGATATGAATAGACAAGTCACTAAATAAGATATTGATGGCAAATAAGCACATGAAGAGATATTCAACATCATTAGCCATTAAGGAAATAAAATTCAAGCCATGATGAGCTACCACAACACAACTGTTAAAATGGTTAACAAAAAATATCGCCAACACCAAATGCTGACAAAGATTCAAGGAAACCTTGTGTCTCATACAGTGATAATAGGGCTGTGAAATGGTACAACTACTCTGGGTAAGTCTGGTAGTTTCTTAATAAGTTAAGCATACACCTATGTCTTCCAAACAGTCTATGAAGACTAAAAGTCTAATAGTAGTCTCTAACCCTTAGCACTGTGAAATGTGGTCACAATGCATTTATACATAGTACCATCAAACAATGACACTTGTTCAGCTTCCTTGGAAAAACAATTTGAGAAAAGTAATTAACCTGAAATAAAGCAAGAGTTATCTTAGATTTCTACCTTCATGATTTTTTTTAAATTTTAGACATAACTGTCAATTAGATAGATAACAGGGTATCTTTTGGGTTCTTGAAACCAGGAGGTAGGTCTAGAGCAAACTTATCTACCCCACATGCAAACAGCAGCAAGCCCACCAGTCTGCAACGAGAAAATAAAGTACACAGGAAGAAATTATAACAGAGTGGGATGGTGCCACCCTCGTTCCTAGTAACTTTCCAGTTCTCATTTAGTCCCTTGTGGGACCAACTACATTGTTCCAGATATTGAGCTCCACAAGATAAATGTTTCCTTCCAATAATGTGTAATTTGCTTTGAAAGTATATGACAGAACACTCCCAAATCTCAAAGTAATAACCTTGCAATTATATGACTTCCATTTAGTGTATCTTCCCACTTAATGTACATGGCTTACTGATAAGCATTTTAGTATGGGTTTAATATTCATCCTAAATATTTGCCAATGTGCAGTGTCTTAATTTTCAAATCCTAGAGTACTGGTTCCCTTTCTATGTGCCAAAGACCCATGGACAGATGGGAGTTACTGCAAAGAATCATCGAAACCCAAGTACCTACATGAAGACTACATAAATAATACGACTCACAATGCATTTTTCCCAGCTGACAACGCTGATGCTGTGGCTAGTAAAACTCTTAGTAAGTTTACTGAAGAATATTACCAAAAGTCGTTTGTCATTAGCATTTGTTTATTGGTGAGTATTAAAACTCTAACTCCTATTAGGGAGGAAGGCACACCTCATCTCTCTCTAGATAGGTGTTTTTCTAGAGTGTTCCCCATGTCACCCAGAACAAGAATAGGATGTGCTTATGTCTGAGCGCAAAGATTCACAACAGCATTGGGAGAGATGGACAGGAGTAACTGGGAAAGTGCATGAAGTTACTCCAAAACAGCAAAACACATCTTTGTTACACCACCTAGCTAGGTGTTTTGTTGGGATCCTATCACCTTTCTAAATTAATCTTACATCCTTATTAAAAAGTCCATAGTTGCTATACTTTATCAATAGTGTAGTTTTTCAAGTGTGTCCTACACATTTATTGACTTCTTATGGGCTGAATGCTAGATAACTTAAGCAAAAAAGAATGACATCTATTAATTTAAAACAAAGAAAACTTGCTTCGACAAAACACTACAATAGCAAGAATAGACTGCACCTAGCAATTCCTGACACAGTAGGCACGTGATATCTGGTGAACAAATGAGTCCATTTCCACTTACTCTGAAGAATAGCCTCAGCAAATAAAATATCCGGCCAGTTTGAACAATATTTTCCAGTCCTCTTCAGTTACCAATCCAATCTCAAAACCCATCCAGATTAATTTTCCTGAAAGGCGCGTGCGCGC
>NW_006382156.1:0-2159 GCF_000327345.1 Myotis davidii
AAACTTACACAATGTTATATGCCAATTATATATGCATAAAGCTGAAAAAAATAAAGTTAACAATTAACTTCACACACACAAAAACATATACCTAGAAATTACATGTAACATTGAGTGCTGTATTTCTCATGCAATGTTGAAAACATAGAGCAGGAAATATATGGGCCCACAATTTCGCCTTATTTCTAAGATTTGCTTTTTTTATTTTTTCCTGACATGGGTAAGAGGAACTGATTTTCAGAGAAGGCACTATTTAAGAAGAGGGGAAGCAATATAATTAGAATCTGTGTTTCCTGGCTTGAATTTCTATGACCTTTCCAGTATATATAATTTAATACTAAGCTACTCCTTAGTGGAAAATAAAGGTTTGAGTAATTTTTGAGAATAGAGGAAGAATATTTGCAAAGGAATTTCTTAAAATTTTAGTCCTTATTATTATAACTATCTTTTCTTTGTGGAATAACTTTTCCTATCCTAGTTCTAAGATCTCATCAAGGATACCATGTTATACTTAGCAGTCATGTCTCCTTGGGCTCCTATTGGTTGTGAGAGTTCCTCAGACTTTCCTGATTTCGATGACCTAGAGACAGTTGTTAGGATTACTGGTCAAGTACTTTTAGAATGTCCCCTTAATGAGATTTATCCGGATGTTTTTCTCATGATTAGCTTGGGGTTGTGGGTTGGTGAGAGGGAGATCACAGAGGTAAATGGCATTCTTATCAAATCATATCAAAGGTACAAACTAGTAACATGACTCATGGCTTTAGCTGTTGACCTTGATCCCCTGGCCAGGTGGTCCTTATCAGATTTCACTTTACAGTTCCTCCTTTGTTCCCATTTTCTTCACTGTATTCCTTGAAAGGAAGTCATTATCCTCAGCCAACACCTAAGAAGTGGAAGTTATGCTCCACCTCACTGAGTGGAGAGCCTGTATCATTTATTTGGAGTTATTTTGCATGGGAGATTTGTCTATTGTCTCACACTTATTTATCTATTCAATAATGTACTTATATCAGTATGGACTTATGGATATTTATTTTGTATTTGGGATTATAATTCAATACTGATATGTTTATTTTGTTGTTCAAATTGTTTTACTTTTGGCCACTGAGAGCAAGTTCAGATTGCTCCTGTGTCCATCTGATACACCTCTCACCAATGTTTATACTTGTCTTGTATATTCTTTGCTCAGACCTAGAATCAGCCATTTCTTTAAGGAACCCTCTTCCTTTTCTTGGAGAATGCTATTAGAAACCAAGGTCTTGGTGTTAGGTGTATTTATTGCTTCTGGGTTGCTATTGCCTTTAGCCCTTTTAGGCTAACAGAGCAAGGGAATATATGAGTGCATATGAATACTTTTATATAGACATATCTATAGATATTTTATACTTTGGAGCCATCTATACCTAAAGTAAGCTACATGCTTACATTAATATCTCCAACACTAATCCATCACCTCAAAGATTATTGTACCTTCCTTATTTTGCTTATTAGAAAATTATCATGACAATAGTGATAAATATGACCCCACTATTTGCCATACATTTACTTATTTGTTCAAATCCAGTGTACAAGAAGAACAATGTCTAAATTGTTACCCATATCTCCTGGGATGAGGGGGTTCCTTTATGTTATGGGACTCAACTTTATCAATCAGAGTACAATGCTTGTGTGAAGCTATGCTTTTGTGTCTTTAATATTACAGATTCTTTTCATTTCCAAAGTTATTTTTTAAAAGTTTTCTTTGGTTTTTACACTTTGAATATAATATTAATTGGTGTGCTTTCTTTCTGTCGTTGTTATTTGTCCCACTTTGTGTCTTTTTCTCGTGGCTCCTGGCCACGATTTTAGCAGAGTGCTCAGATATTATCACATTAAATATTTATTCTGATCTATTCTTTTTCTCTTTTCCTCCTGGTTTTCCAATTTTGTGTATTATACCTTTTCACAATGTCCCACAGTTCTTGGATAGTCTGTGTTATTTTCTTTCTTTTTCGATTTGTATGTTAATAGGGGAAGGTTCTATTTACCTTTCTTCAACCTTACTGGTTCTTTCCTTGTCTGTGTTGAATTTACACATGAGCCCATATAAAGCATTCTTCATTTTTGATTGGTGTATTTTTTCTATTTCTAGCATTTCCTTTTGATTTTTTTTTTTT
>NW_006382157.1:0-2158 GCF_000327345.1 Myotis davidii
CACAGGTTGAGAACCGCTGATCTAGAGGCTACCTCCTTGAGATAAATACTTACCAAAGAGTAGATAATGAATTAGCCTTTTTATGACTAAAATGACACTGTCTTCCAACAACTAACATGGAACGAAATAATCACTGCTGGTTTATAGAGCAGATGACTTAGACCATTTGAGATGGTCTAAAAACATATCTTTATCATTTAACTTCTAAATAGCATTTCACTAATCTTTTTCATATCTTTCTTTTCTCTTTATATATAAGAAGCAATTAAATATAACAGAGTTAAAGAGAAATTATCATAAAAGTCAATGAAATTAGATCCCACTCAGAGTGACTGCATAGAGACAAAGGCTATTGTCTCTATCTTAAGCTTCCTTAATATATAAATCCAGAATCCTTTTATTGAGCTCTCTGGTTGACAGTGCTCAGCACTGCCCACATTTTAATTTGGATCCATTTAAGAATTAGTCACAGTGAGGCCCTGCATCTTTATTATACTTTCCTAGAATTCCACAATCTAATTTTCTTCACATGCATATGCAAATGAGCCCAAGTAGAGAGGGGGTGTGAAGGGGAGGTTAAAACACTGAGAACCTTCCCTGAGGGCCAGGAGAAGTGAGGGGAGAGCTGTTGTGAGTCTGAGATGAAGCCTATGAAAAGAGGCAGCCCTGAGTCATGGTGTGTCAGTTTCCAGTCTGTGAAGGCCCTCCCGCCCTTTCTTAGGACTCAGTGCCAATGCATTTACATTTGGGGATATGGTGTCAGCACTAGTCTTTTGACACAAGGAATTTTCTTTTTTTCATAGCATCATTTCTTTTAATTCATATTTCCCCACAAGCATAGTTCTCATACTTTAAAACCCTAAGAATTTGGAAATAATAGACATCTATATTTAATTCTAAATGAGACATCTGTATATCTGGAATTACAGGCTTTTTCTTTCCCAGAAAATTACTTCAGAGGAGAGAAAGGACAGACACAAGAATGGAGTTTGAACATCACTCTTTCTGCCCAGAGCTGGTATTTCTTCCCCTCTGTTAAGATGAAGGACACAGAAACATAATAGTAATAATTAAATATCATAATGCCTTATTCTTTATAAAACACACAATCCAATTTTCTATGACTTTCAATAGGGTTATAAACTGTAGGGATTGAACTTTCAGAGTAATAGCGGGCTCAGCTCTGCTGCACGGAAGACTTTTTACCGCCCCCTGGTGGATAAAGTAAGAGAAATATGGTTCCTAAGGACCACCGTCAAAGTACCAGAAACTTGGTAAATTCTGAATAGGAGGTGTGCCGGAGAAGGTGAGGTAATATTAAGTGAATGTGAATTGATAAAGTAGGGGACAATTTGCTACCTCAAATACCCTGGCTTCCTATTTTATTGTGTCCCCTTTGGGCCTAGGTCCCTTAACTGGCCTACCCCTTCTACCCAGGGGTCCCTAACACTTTCTATGCTAGAGGAGGAGTCCCTCTTCCAGCTAACTTCGATGGAGGATAAGTCTTCATCTCATCACATGGGCTTCAGCTGAATTGCTCCTGACAGCATTTCCCCCCAGACCTGTTTTCTCATCCTAGGTATCTGAAAGCTCATCCATATTCTGGGTGGTGGTTAACTAGGAATAAGTCTATGCAACACAGGGTGCCATGTATTTTCCAATAAATGCATGCCTCTAATATGTAGGCTGTGTTTCTTGAAACTCCAAATCTTCCAACCTGCTAACATAAGTATGTCATTTTTTCAGCCAGGTTATTATTAGTTATGTAGACTTTAACATCTCATTGCTTCCAGGCCTTTGTTTTCTCTGAATGGATTGTTAATAGGGATGCAATTGTCATTAAAAATTGGGACTCAGGTGCTGTGGAAAAAGCCTGGGATCCAACTAATAAATTGGGAAAGCTTTCACATTTGGCACTCAAAGAGATATTGTCTTTATCTGATAAAAACAGTTGGCTAGAAAGGCATACTGATGAGGCTTAAGTTATGGGTTAAGGGTATGCTAATAAAATTCTTATTTACATACACTACAAACACAATCTATGAATGACACAGTGAGTATTTCAGCTCTCAGTGTTGGTGGGGAAATATTAAATGTTATATTACATCAAATACAGAATCTACATTAATAAAACAGAAACATGGTAATTGGCGTATGA
>NW_006382158.1:0-2160 GCF_000327345.1 Myotis davidii
TTTTTTTTTTTTTAAGCTGAAATTTAACACTTTAACTTAGTAGAGTTACTCCTGTTTTAACTGGATCTTTTCTCTAGGCTCTGAAGGTGCCTATTAATATGGTACAGCCTCCACAAAATTGTTAGGTATATATTTTAAAGTAACAGATTTTTAGAGTTAAAAGTGATTTTTTGGATCATCCAGTCAAGCACATTCATTTTACATTTAACCCAGATGTCAGCTCAAACCTTCTATTCAACCCACGGCCTCTAGTATTGCTACATATCCTCAGAATAATGTGCTCATAGTTACTTCCAGCTTCACATTTCTGAGCCGTAAGGACTCTTGATCTCACCTGTAGTGTACCTCATCCACTAATCCTTTTCTCTGTGTTTCTCATAGACCTCGGCAATAAATGCTATAATTGACTTGCAATCAGTTGGTACTTATTAGGTACCAGACCATTAATATACCTACTAGAATCCGCGCACTAGATTGCGTATTTGACCTATAACATCTGTGCTTTTACTTTCCCTTGGCTTACTTGGTGCTCTAGATAGAAAAACAGAATATTTTGTATTTGGTCTATACTTTTTCCTTCACTGTTAAGTGGTCTAAAGACCTTCATTATGAACACCATTATATTGAAGGTTACCTTTAATCTTTTAGGCCTTAAAAACTAGGGTACTTGGATAATGATGGAGCCAGAGGTTGAGCACTATAAAATCAGCATTTGGCGTTAACATATTATCTCATTGATGTCTTTGCCTTTGATCCAGAAAACATGTTTTTTTCTCACCTACATGTGGGATGTTTTAGGAAGTAACCCCCAGTTAAAATGTTTTGCCTCATAAATACCTTGACATTGGGCAGATAAATATATACTAGGCCTGGGACTATACTAGGATATCAATACTATTATTATTATCCGTAATGAGATATCAGTATCTTCCATTCAAAACCCATCTATGAGGGTTACATAATAATTCTAATAGAGGGCAGAAAGAAACAATTAAACATGGTGGTGTGAACATACAAGATTGGAGACTGTACATACTGATACTTGTTTCTCAACCAAAAAGATTTATAGTCTAAAATTGGAACAAAATAGAAAACCAGTATGTATTTTGATTTTGCATTGCATCCCTTTTGGCTGAGTTGTCCACTTATTTATCTTATTTATCAGCAGGCCTGGCTCTGTAGGTACTCAGTTCAAATTCAGTTCATGAGCTTGAGTTGAATTTGTAGCTAGCATGGCTAGTAGTTTTTTACTGCTCACTGAGCAATGCCAACAGTGTGACCTAGTGCAGCTTCTCCGCTGATGAGGCTATATCACTGATTCTGTTTCTTCCACCTACTAAGACAACCTCTTTTTTCCCCCTTGAAACAGGTAAATCCTGTCTAAGGTTGTATAGTTGGATGGATTTCTCTGAAAAAAATTAACAATAGTAAACCATTTGTATGGTTCTGCTTTAATATTTTTCATCATGGAGACTGTAATTAAATAGAAACACAGGGGTTTTTATTCTGCAGAAAAGCCTCTATACACAAACTCATACCATCCCTTTTCCCACAGTTTAAATTTTCAAAGTGGAAACCAAGAGATAGTAATTTTAATTTGTTTTCCAGAACCCTTTTGCAGGGCCTTTTGAAATAGTAAGCTTTCTTAGTACACTAAATATTATTTATAGAACATTAAACCCGTAATTGGAGGTACTAGAGAGCAGATAAACTGAAAACTGAATTGTTAAAAGTCACTGCCAAATTAAGATCAGAAATTAAGATAAACCATCCCTTAAATTTAAAAGTTGTATTTACTGGCAACTTCTTATGAATACATCTGTGGTGCAGAAGAGGCCTGTTCGTAATGCATTCTTGTTGTGAATTTAATGACCATATGTTTTAATTAATTTGAAAACTGTTGCTAGCAGTTGGTCAGGACAGGAACGGGCACACTGTTCACCAGGTAGTATCTAGAGGCTGTTTGACAGCTTCCTCTCCTCACTGTGAAATCTTTATCTGATTACCTGATGTGTATCCGTGTGGGCTGAGGGGCCAGGTGCTGTTTTTACTGTCAGTTACTCGAACCTATATAGTAAAAACTGTAGCTTTTATAACCCAAAAATTTTTTTTTAATTTAAATTCTTCATTTTTTAAAGTATTACATATGTCTCTTTTTTC
>NW_006382159.1:0-2161 GCF_000327345.1 Myotis davidii
TGTACAAAATGAAAGACTTTTATAGGCCGAAGGGCGGGGAAAAGAAGTTTATACTAGACAATTCCTGATTGACTGGTTTAAAATTCCGTTTCTAGGAAAGCTGAAACTATACTTAAGTCTCAGCTTGCTGATATGGAGATTAGCATAAGGGACTCTTTTTTGGGTCTGTTGTCTTTTTTATTTATTTCTAGCAGAGTAAACAATCAAAATCAGTAAATGAGAAGAATTATTGTACTGTTTGACACTGCGCTAAGTGCTGTGAAAGATACAGAAGGAAATATTGTAAAGAGCTTCCATTCCAGTTGAGCATGAGGCCTAAGAAATTTGAAATAACAAGTAAAAACCATAATTTATAATGTGTTCATTAGTGTTGGGAGGAGAATCCATAAATGTAAATATGCATGGCTTATTAGGCTCTCTATAACTTGGCCTCTACTCAATCCAACATCCTCAGTCCACAGACTTCCACTGTGTTTTTTCTATGCTACTATAATAATGAATCGTTTAATGTCACCCCCATGAATAATCTGTACCTTGTCAAGACCACAAGTTCTCTCTTATAGGAATGCTTAACTTGTCCCAACCTGATCTTCCCAGAAATTCTTAACTATCCCTTCAGTTCTAATTTAAATGTCACCTCCACTACTAACCTTTTTTTAATCTGTTTATAATTTTGATCTATCATTTCTTTTGATAACTACACTACATTAAGAAACTTTGTTCTATTTACTATCACACTGAATTGGGAGATAGAACTCTACAATTGAAATTCTTGTTTAAATCATTGCTCTAACACTAGCCAAATGTGGGCAAGTTTGTTAAACTTTTCATGTTTTTGTTAAATCATCTATAAAATGAATTAAAAAGTTGTACCAAAATCTTAGTTCTAGCATGAGTTGATCCTGGCTAGGAGTAAGGTAGTAAACAATAACCTCTAGCATTGTTGAGTGTTTATTAGATCTCAGATATAGTTCTAAACTCTGGCATATTTTTATTAATGCTAACCCAATATCATTCATGTTATTCTTATCTGCAAAATACTGAGAAATCTGAGATCCAAGGAATTAATAAAATTGTGTAGCCAAGTCATGATTTTAAGGCAGATAGTGTTACTGCAAAGCCTATACCCTTAGCCTGCACAGAAATTCCCGTTTTCTAAATATAAAATAAGATACACCGATATCTATAAAATAAAGTAAAAGGGGCCATATTTTAACTTTTTGTAATTCACTTTCAGACGTTAACTTAAAGTTAGTATATTGTTGTTTCCTTCTTTTGGTTTTCATGAATGAGAAAATACCGCCTTCCATTTAAAGAACCAACATTTATTTCTAATTCTCTTCTGAGATCAGGAAATTGCATTATGTCCCACCAGTTAGAAAATAGACACACTCTTATGCTTGAACATGGTCAGGCTTGAAAAGTCAAATTTTCTTATTTCTTAATAGGCATCACTGAATGATTTATAAATTCACTCAACTGTAATGAATTCACTGAGGAAAATTAAGTCCTTTAATATTATCTAACCTGAACTAAAAGAAATTCATCAACAGAGTTATTTTGCACATCAATTATGCCGTGTTTTACATGATCATGCAAATTACTGTTTTATCTATCCATTCTATGTAGTGAATGCTATTTAAAGTAATTCTGTGCTGTTGTTAAGGTTTAAATTACAAGGGCATGTGGCATTATTCTTATGGTAGATATCAAATTAACGAAGTTATCAGGCACATTTAGAAAATGCATATACTAAACCATTTAGTCTCTTCTTAAGGTAAACTTAATTTCATAAGCCATGGTAGAGAATACTTACCCTTGAGCACAGAAATTGATGTGGGAAGACACTGATTACTTTCTGAGAAATGTGATTCATTTTACCATGCTTAGATTGTCAAACAAATAAATCATACTAAAATCTCTGTCACTTTCTAGAAACATATATTAGACTGGAGTTTAACACCCCTCTAGAGATGTCAAATATATGTATGTGTACATAATATTTAAGCTAAATGAGATGGTATATTTATTTAACATAATTACCCTGTAGTCTAAATAAGATATAGTCATGGATCATAATTTTTATTGTCTATGTATCTCCCTCTCCCTCCCACTCTCTCTAAAATTTAATGGAAAAATATCCTCAGTGAGGATGAACAAC
>NW_006382160.1:0-2161 GCF_000327345.1 Myotis davidii
CGCGCTCCCTGCCTTTGGGGCCGGGAGGCAGCCGATTGGTGACTACAAAGGGCTCCCGTTTCCCACGAGGCCTATGTTGGGGGGCGGGGGCGGTAGGCTGAACCCCGTCCTGGAGGACAGTATGGGAAGGTCTCTACGGGGTCTCTGTGGACACTAAAGAGCGGATTTAAGACGGAGAACACATCACTTTCCAACGTAAAGTTCAGGGTGTTCACTCATGTTCAGCAAATACGGACACACTTCTGATGCTTCCAAAAGTCAAAATAGGGGGGCTTGGGGGTGATTTTTGGACCAAAAACGTCCGTCTCTGAGACTGGTTTACTGGCGACGTTAACAGCGTTAATGGACTTGTTATCTCATTTTATTCATGACCAAAGGTATGAAAATCTTAAAATCTGGGCCGTTGTCAAATTAGAGGCCTCAGGGACCCCTTAGCCCCATGGTCTGTCTCCCAGGGAGGGGGGAGGGGGCGGGCGCGGCCCCCACCCCCAGCTCTCCTTGCTGTAGAAACAATGCCTTTGTAACAGGTTTAGCCACCTTTCATCGCTACAGCAACGCGTTGTCTTGCTAATGAGAATCGAGGGGGCTGCAGTATTTCCTGGTTGAGGCAGCAGTGCCCTGGTTTGTAAAGTTTAATAAACACTCAACCTCAGGGAAGGCTCCTGCCCTTTTCCCATGAAACCTCTGCAGCCTAGAAAGTTCTGGACTGGACTCCAGAGGGGGGATTAGAGCTCAGCATTGTACATCCTAGGGTCCCTGGGCCCCTCGCCCACTGCAGCCTCAGTTTCCTGCTTTGTGGATGGATGGCGGAGCGGGGAGGGCGGTGGGAGGGAATTGGGGGGGCAGATGTGCCGGATCTCATTTGCTGTCATGTTGGAGACTCCCCATAGCGTGCCCTCTGTTCCGTCCCGTCATCCTCACCAGACCCCGCATCCCTCCCTTGGGCGCGGAGACAAGGACGCAGTCTGCTGGGCAGGGCTCTGCTGGAAAACACATCCCCAAATGGACTCCGAGGCACCGGCAGACTCCATGCCGTTCTGTTTACAAGAAACTCAGCCAGAGTGAGTTTCCAACCTGAAATGACGCAGCCTTTCCTGGCTCATGCGTTTAAACTAGGACGTACGTGGCACCTGGAATTTCCAGGATGGCTGTCCGATGAGTCACCCACCGCAGTTCACACCTCTAGCTGAGAGGGATGTGGTGTCATTTGGCAAAAGCAAGAACTAACTACATTCTGGTTTATTTCTGTGGCCAAGCCACATACTATATTGCACTGCAATGTAAAGAGGCGTATTCCTTGTGGCACAGCGAAGGGCACATACTCACCCCGTTGCCACCACACGCCCCTACTTAGTGCCGGAGGAACACGGGGCGGGGGCGGTGACTTACTGGGGGCAGCAAGCATCTTCCCCCAGCGGCTCGCAGGCTGGAGCTCAGGGGGAGGGGGTCCCAGTGAGTCTGTGTGCGGCCCTTTAGGAAGAACTGCCTGGGACTCCTGCTGCCTCAGCCTCCCTCAGCGTCAGTCCTGCTGGTGTCCACAGCCAGACATGACAGGGACGTCTCCTCCTGGCGCTGGACCGCCCTGCTGGGGCCTGGTGTGGGCTGGGACCCCTCGCTCCTCAGGGGCGGCCTCCACAGTGAGGAATCCCTCTGGATGTTCATCCACCACACAGGGGGTGGGGCCGGCCTGTTCCCCTTCCCCACCTTCCCACCGTGTCCCTGCGGCTTCCTCTTTAAGTCCCTGTCATCGGACTCCCCTTCGGCCAGGTTTCGGGCGTTCTGAAGGGTGGCGGTTCTGTAGTTGAGCTTGTGCTGTGGTTGTGGGAGGAGGCGAGTCGCGCGTTTGCCTGTGTTGCTGTCCTGACCAGCAGCCTGGTCGTTATCACTTACAGGATATCGGCTCCTTGAACGAAGCTAGTAGGTGCTGACGTCCAGCCAGCTGCTGAAGGAGCAGAGCCAACAGTGAAACACAGAATCTGCAGCCGAGTGGGACCAGGGCAGCACCCCCCTACCCGCCTCCTCCTGCCACCCCCCGTCCTCCTCAAGCCCCCGGCTGCAGGTTTATCCCCGGGTGTGCGCTTCAAGACCCAGCCTGGGAATGCATTTCCAAGACAGTGGGTCAACGAACTTTTATAAATATATATATATTTTTATTGATTTC
>NW_006382161.1:0-2161 GCF_000327345.1 Myotis davidii
GAAAATCCCAGTCTAATCATCAGTGTTCTTGAGAATATTTCCCAAACAATATGCCATCTACTGTGAGCATAACTGAAGCAAATGAGGGAGGAGGATAAAATAATTATTTAGCAGCTGGAATACTGTACCCTGAATAATAAAGGGAATTACCATAAGGTAAACTTTATTCTCACAGGTACCTGCACATCAAGGTTAGGACCAGGGCACAGTTAGGGATCCGTAATGAGAACATCTCATTGTGGAACTCTGCAAGATAACTCAAATAGCTGCCGTGGCTGAGACCATAGCTTATAATGTCATAGTCTATGTTGCCAAGGCAACAACACAGCCAGCAACAGAGGCTGACATTTTGAAACACGCATGTGATTTCATTATTTACAAGCTAGAGAGAGGAAGTCAGAGCCACAGGGGTGACTTATAAACATCTGTTCAAATATTGCTTACTTACTTTTGAAAAAGATAATGCATTATCATAGGTACCCACTCTCATAAAGAGGCATATGCAGACTCATTCATTCATTCATTCACTGACTCAATGATTCATTGATTGCTTCATTCACTTATTCAACAAGCTTTTATCGACTGAACACTTTCTATCTGCCTAACACTGGAAATTCGAGAGGAGACAACATAGACGCAGTCTTGGCTATTTTTACTATAATGCATGACCTAATGAAACTATAATGGAGATCGGTGTACAGGGTCTTAATCTGATGAGGAAAGGTAATACTCAAACAGGAGAAAGGTTGTGCTTTTTTTCTCCCCATACTCTAGCATGAATGTATGATATGCTATCATTTGCTTTCATTCTTCCCACAAATGATAATTCTAATGGAGTATTTATCCGTCAAGATATTTTGTGAAAGGGGGATTCCTAACCAAATAATTTTGAAACACACAACAGAGTATATCTTGTTCCTACAGATTTACAGGAACATAGCTTGGCAGCATGTCTCCATTGAACCCAAATATCAGTATTAATCTTCCAAGGAGCATACTTTTGGGGAAAGCTATTTTAGTGTCTATTGTAAATTAAGATTGTGATGATGACATTGGCAATTGCAAGATTGTGAGCAACATACGGACCATGGCATCACCAGAAGACTACATTCGTAATTTATGAATCCCAAAGATATTATCCAACCTTTTACTGCATCTTCTTATTAGAACCAAGCACTAGGATTCCTACAATTTGAAAACACTCCTCACAACATCCCTCGTTTAAATGTCATTTATGACCTGCCTGATGAGCTTGAATTTAGTAAATCTGAAAGAAACCCTACTTATTGTGCTTAGGAATATTTAAATAAATGATTGCAACCCCTTATTTTAAGCCAATTATTTATTAAAGCACAGGTGCAAACCTATATATGCAGAAGAAGAGCAACTGTGCAGATTGGCAAGGGAACAAGGGAGGCATGGATGGCTTGGTTGCTGATGGATCCACCTAAGCAAAATTAGCTGTTAGCAAGTGATGCCTGTTCTGTGCTACTCCTGGCTTTAGATTCAATGAGCAACACCAGGGTGCTTGCAGCGCACTAGGGCTCATTCCTCATTGAGTTATTGCTTTTGAAACAAAACCTCTGCCTCCAACACAGCCATGGACACCAGAATTCTTCTGTTTGCTTTTGTCATTCATTTTATTCTGCTGGTACTGCCCTGTTGCTAACTGAAAATGCTATTTAATTTGTGAGAGGAAGAGAAAGCATAGCTCTTACTTCCTACAGAGGGTGAGAAGATGAAAAGAGCCTTGCTGAGCCCCTGTTGTGTAGGGGCTGCAAAGGTGTTATTAGATGGAGACAGTGCATAATTCTGATGCTTCTTGCAGCATCAGTGAGCAAATTGTATATGTAGGCAGGTGCTTCTGAATAGCAGAGTTGCCACGGCTCTGTGCGGAGGACGAGGTCTGTGTGATGGTTTGGCCCGAAGCCTTTCTCTGAGACAGCTTGATGCAGGCACAGATGTCCCAAGTAGTAATGCGACAGAGCAGCCCTCATGCTGAGAAACACTGTATTGTCTGACTCTTTTCAACACCCTCTGCATATGTTCTTGTATTTTTATATCCATTTTGCTCTCACACTTCACTGATCTTTTTAAATTTGTAAATTAAAAAGAGATGACTCTTTCAGATGAACCTACACTGAATTACCTACTAAAAAAA
>NW_006382162.1:0-2156 GCF_000327345.1 Myotis davidii
TTCATTCACTTCTCAATTCACTGATATTTAACTACTCAAATACTTTCTTACTCTCATGTTGCCAAATACTTAGAACAGTGCTCACTGTTGATTCTATTTGATTCTATTTCTTAAAGCAATGGACCTTCTCGGCTTCTATGATAACACCCTCTCCTGCCCTCTTCCACCTCAACCCATCTCTACTCCTCCTCAATAACCCTTTTCTGGTTGATCTTCCTCTGCATGGATCTTAAATACTAATGCTTACTAGCTTCTTTCTCAGGCCCCCTTATTTTCTCATTCTTCATGATGTACCAAATAGACTCTTCAGCCCCCATGGCTTCAGGCACTCCATAAATATTTATGTATCCCCAACCTACGTCCCTAGATATTTTTTTGTGTGTGTCAGAAGAACATGTGAATTGCTTCCTGGTCATACAATTTATCAGATATCTAGGATGAGCATGTCGCAAACTCTTAGTTAGTACCCCCATCCCTTAAGAGTAGATATAACAACACACCCTCACTTATAAGGTGGTTGTTCGACCTATCAGAATTTGTATCCCTAGACCTTTTGCAGTCACCTTATCTGTAAAATGAGGAGGTCTGCCCATATCTCCCTAGATCTTCTTCCACTTTCAACTCAACTCAATAAAAGTAGAATGAAAAAAAATAATCCTGTGTTATTCAAGGGATCATTTGCCGACATCCACTCAAAAAGAAGAATCAGTCATGTCAAATGTCTTAAATAAGTCTCATCTATATCTACCACAGGAAAGGGAAGCTTCCCATCTTACTGATTGGAAAGGAATGTACGGATCCATGAATTATACTCCCATCATGATAACACTTGGTAAGGCAAAACCACTGCAAATACCAGACCCTCTCAGGTGCTTCTAGAATAGAGAAGCATTCCTTTAAGAGGACAGTGCTGGAAGAAAGTGCTTTAGAAAGAGATGATATTGGGGAAAGGCAAAGGTAAGAGATATAAACCATATCCCTTGGATCCACTTTAGGCATATTTAGGTAGAAATATTCTGATCTCAAACCTCTCTCAAAGAATACTGCATGGCAAAATTTCATTCTACCCAGTTCAAAAACTGTTTGGTCATTCATTCATTCAGAAGCTTCCAGAAATTATTTTTTGAGTGAAGGCTATATTCCAGGCACTGTGCTAAACAATTGGGATTGAGTGATAAACACAACAAGATCCCCATTCTCCAAAAGCTTCATTCCAGTGGGGAGAGATATAAGATTTACCACTAAGACCTGAATGCTAAGAAGGAGCCAGTCAGACCCACTGCCAGGAGAGACACATTCCAGGCACGAGGCAGGAAGCTGGAGGCAGGAAGGAAAAGGAAGGTACAGTGTGCCTGGAGCAGACTGAGAGGAGGGAAGGAGGACTAAGAAAAGATGAAAAGGGTAGCCAGGGGCCAAATCATAAAAGTCCGTAGGACTAGACTGAGCATCTATTACTCTGCAGGGCACTTTTCAAGGAGCAGTGAATTTTGTGCTGTTTCTATCATTTTCCATAGTATTTCCAAAGAGTGGGTGAAGAAATCAATTCAGTAGATTAGATTGACATTATTTAATGACATAACAAAATAAACTAAAATACAAAATATCAGCATGAATTGCACAGAGTGAAGATGAATAGCTACTATTCTTTGTGCAACCTTTGTTTCACTTTTGTGTACACATGTATGCATATGTTCAGGATTTTTCAACTTCAGCACTACTCACATTCTGAGCCTGATGATGCTTTGTTGGAAGAGACTGTCTTGTGATTATAAAATGTTCAGCAGCATACCTGATCCCTTCCAGATGCTCATACCACTCCCTACCCCTATACACACCCAGTTGTGACAACCACAAATATCTCCAGCCATTGCTAAATATGCCCCCCTGAGCAAAATCTCTCCCAGTTATGAACCACAGCACTACTTGTAAAATGTTTCTGACAATGGATCATGGTCTCTACATTACTGAAGAAACTTACAGAATGAGATTTTCTATCTTCTCATGTCCCTTTTCCACCATTTTACTCCCTCTCTACCCCTCTATTTTCCAACCTCTATAAGTAAAAAGGCTTCTTCCACCTCCCACCCTCCCTCTCCTTCCATCTCATGCAGTCTCCTCCTCCTCCCATCCCTTCTCACTTAGCTCCTCTTCCCCCC
>NW_006382163.1:0-2161 GCF_000327345.1 Myotis davidii
CCAGGAGAAATCAAATCTGCTGACATGTTGATCTTGAACTTCTAGACTCCAAAACGGTGAGAAAATTAATTTATGTTGTTTAACCCACCCAATCTGTGGTACTTTGTTTTGTCAGCCATAGCAAACTAATAGAGGCTTAGAGAGTTTAGGTGCCATATTGAAGGTTGCTCATTATTTATAAGACAAAAATGCATTGTTAGCTATATTGAACATGCCCTAAGACTGGAAGGTGAGTGGTGAGTGAAGTGGTCCTTTCTTTCAGGTGAAGTTTAGGTGAAGATCAACAATTTTGACTTTGAATCTGGCATATTTTATTTGTACAACACTGAAGAAGTTCCATCCTTTTAAGTAAATGGAACTCTTATTCAGGATTGCCACTGAAGATGTTGAGATTTCCTTCTGGGAAGAACTCCAAGATGCAGAACAGACATGGTTGGGCAGAAATCAAGAAAAATACAGATTCTTTTCCTTATCTTCCTTTCAGGAACGCATATCAATGGCATGGCTGGAACATTCTCATGTCCTAGACAACAGTGCTTCTTCAGGGAAGGCATTATTTTTTGAACCTGAAGTGGAAGGTTTAAAGGTACAGTTAAGAGGTATTGGGTTTCTGATTCATAGGCATGCTCAGTGGTTTTGTTTGAAAGGGAATTAGTGTGAGCTTCTGGTGAAAATATTCCTTTCTGGTCTTTGTAATGCTGCTCCAGGGTAGCAATTCTTTGATTTAATCACAGGAATCATGCCTTTAGCATTGAACATGAACTGTAACATGATGTTCTCACACCACTCTAAAGCTCCCCAGAGCTCCCACTGAGCAGGACAGTGTGGAGACCGAAGGAGGAAGTGTGGGGAGCCAATTTTCAGGGTCCTGTACAACAGAAGGACATTTGGTTCCACATCTTACCAAACCAGCATTTCTCACTGTAAACTGGTAGATTGAGACTGATGATCTTAAATTGCATGGATACCTGTATCTACTCTAAAGAAGAGCCCCTCGGTGTACTTTTCACTGGAATCAGAACTTCAGTTGTAGAGTGTAAATGTAGTTTGAAAAAAGCAGTAAGTGGACCAGGCAATATTGTTGCTTCCTCCCAACACCAGCCCCCATTCCTCTCAAATGACACAATGATTTTGCCATAAATGAGAGCTGTCTGAGAGAGCCCTAGGCTTTGTGTGTAAACTCACTCTGCTGCTGTAAAAAAAATGTATTGAAAGAAAAGAATAGCTAAATTCATTTATTATTATCCAGTACTGGGCTCCACTCTTGCTTCTCTTCTACCAGAGAATGGCAACAAATAACAGAGGAAGCTTCCCAACCAATCACATTGGTACCCACTCCACTCTTTCACTAGTAGCAGAGTAAGAGTAGGGAAGGAAGTAAATAAATGATATTTGTCTTCACATTTACATCTACTTTTCTGTGTGCTTGCATCTTTCTTTTTAACATTTCCTTCTTCATTTTTCACCTATTATCTAATCACCATCAGATAATCTCATATTCTACTTTTCTCAATTTCTTAATTCTGGAGTAGAATTAGAAAAGTTTTATCTTAATTAATTTATCACTTGTTTAAAAAACGGTTTTGGCTTCATGAGTATGGCAGATTGTATTTTCCAAAGATGACCACAATTATATTTCCCATCCTCATGCTCTTTCAGAACCTTGCCACTTCACCATCAAGAGGTCCAGTCTCACATCTCTCTTCTTGAACCTGGTAGGACTTTGCCTCAGCTAATTGAGTATGACAGAAGTGACGTTATGTAATTTCTGAGGCAGGAACATTAAAATGCCCTGCATTGACTTCCATTTCTTTATCTTGAGAAATTTACACTTGGAACTCACTCATTGTGCCATGAAAAAGCTTAAGCAGCCCCTGGGTGGGCCCACATGGAGAAAAATCAAGATGGCTGCACAAGCTCTGGCTGAACTTTCAGCTGAAAGCCAGCATCATCTGGTAACTATAAGAGAGAGAAAATGTCAATGAAATCCATCTGGTCTAGGGTGTCTTTTAGGACCACTGTATCCTTGTTGACTTTCTGTTTGAAAGATCTACCCATTGATATCAGTGGGGTGTCAAAATCTCCTACTGTGACTGTATTACTGTCATTCTCTTCCTCTATGTCCAGTAAGACTTGCTTTATATATTTAGGTGCTCCTATG
>NW_006382164.1:0-2162 GCF_000327345.1 Myotis davidii
ATTTTGTTTTAAAATGTATACTTTGTCTTCAAATTTACAATGGAAAAAGGCAATGACCTTATCCTAATAAACTTTTTCATATAAAATTCATTCAATTCTTTTTCCTTCCGATGTTTATTGTTACTAGAGGTGAGGCACTGACTAATCAAAGGTGAGTATGAGACCTCTACCCTAGTGACATTAATAATCTAGAAACTGCTTTGAAAGAACCAGAGAAAATTTCAGAATAACCAATGCATACATCTGGCCCACATTTAAATGGATGTAGACATAAATGACTAAGTGAATTATTCATTTATATTTTTCCTTAGTCTACTGTATAAACCACACTAACTAACATCCTCATTTCCTATTTTAATTGTCTTTCTCACACTCGCAGGAGCAACAGAGGGCACAGAGGCAAGTACCAAACTCTTCAGGAGGCTCCCTAGTGCTTTAAGCCCAACAGGTTGAGTCTGATACCATTTCCTGGCAATGCCTCAGAGAAGGCTGAACAGATCTAATTACAAGGGCAGGAGGGAAAAGGAACAAAAGAATCACGTAGGTTTCAAATTTTCCAAGAACCACTTCTGTATAATTTTCCTTTATGTTAAAGGCTTTCTATTTGAAATTTGATCCAGTGAGAAAATGACACTGTTCTGGCCATGTCTAATGTCAGTGAAAAACAAAATCACTAATACAAAGTTTTATACTATAGTCAGACTGGTTAACATAACTAAAAGAGATTTAGAAAAGCCCGGAAATGTTTATGACTGCTAAAACAATTAACCCCTCTGCACTTTTGTATGCTCAGATTTCATATACAACCCCTAGTGCTATCACTTTTTGGTTTAAGCTCTTCAAGAGCCATCAGACAAAATCTAGAGAGCCATAAACGGTTCATAGCCTTTGACCCAACCCAGCAATTTCATTTTGAGAGCTATCTGCCGAGGAAATGACCAACAAGGAAGCAAGAATAATTCATATGCATAGCAGTGCTCCTTAGAATGGTGAGAAATTTTGTAAACAAAATATTATCCAGCAATCAAGGAAATAGATAAGTAGGTAGACTCAGCAGCTCCCTTGTAAGAAAAGTCAACAAAAAAAGAACAAATACCAACAGTTAACACTGTAAAAACATGTTATCTGAAGTGAGTGAGGCTCTGAGCCCTGAATCTCCAGGCACAAGAATCATCCAGAGAGTCTGTTAAAATGCAGAGTCCAAATTGAAAAGTAGGAGAAAAACAGAACAAGGACCTGTCCCGAGATCCGAACTCACTGGACTGGGGCTTGGTCCAGGATTCTGCATTTGAAAAAGCACAACAAAGGAGGCCAAGCTGGTGTACAGGACCTACAGCACTTTGGGAAACACAGCTCTTGAGGCCAGAGACAAAACCTGTTTCATCTTTGTAATTTAGCATACGGTAGTCCTTTAATAAAAGCCTGACTTGAATTGCTGGTATAGTTGAGTTAATGGTCTGGTGGTCCATTTGGAAAATATATAAATTAAAATGAAACAATGTTAATTTTTGGTTCTTGGATATTACTAAACGTACAATCAAAATGACTCATTTTCCCTGCATTTGAATGCTTAACATTAAGAGGTTTAAAAGGTATCTAAATTCTGAAATACTTACGGGAGACATGTAATAAGGAGTGCCAACAAATGTTTTTGCAAAACTGGTATCGTGGTTTAATATTCTAGCTAGCCCAAAGTCGCCAAGCTTAACGTTTTGCTTGCCATCCAGGAAAACATTAGCTGGTTTCAGATCCCGATGGAGCACCGTATGACCACCATCACTTCGTCTGTGACATTCCTTTAGGGCCAGAGTCAACTGAGCCATCACTCGAAGAACAAACTCTTCCTCCAAGTATTGTCTGAAATCAAAGCAGTTACACAGCATATATAACTTCTGAATAAAACCATTACAAAGACGGAATGATGAATTATCTAGTGTACAAATAGGGAAATAAATATCATATTTTGATATGAAATATGGGTGTTGATTCACAAGGGATTTCCTAAAGTTCTGTAGACCCACCAAATACTAGAACACTCTTCCACATCACTAAGTACTTCGTCCCTGATCCTAAGACAGAATGCTTATCCAAAGCGAAATTGGGCCCACTTTCACCTTACATTGAAGAGAATCACTTACCTTTCCTTGGTTCCCTTTGTAATT
>NW_006382165.1:0-2162 GCF_000327345.1 Myotis davidii
TTTTCATTTGCTGCACTTCTTGAATAGATTACTGGTCTAAATATCACGGCTAGTAATTAACATTTAAAAGACTGGTGTATTCTCCCCAATGTCTTTCTATAGCAAGAATGAATGGAGATTGATTTGGGTTCTAATGGACAAGGATTAAAGGGCAAATGGGTGAACTGCTCAATAAATCTAGCATTCCAGTCTTTGAAATAATTGAATTGCTTTTTCATTGCAACAAAATAAAATTCTGGTCTCTCTCTGTCACTTGGCATGAACCAGTTAGGCAAGTTGATAACACCAGACTCAATGCATTAGTTGGCAGATTGAGTGTAGCCGTGGGTACTTACATCAATATTAATGAATTCAGTTCTACCAACTCAAAATTATATTTGGATTAAAATCAATCCAAAATTGTCAAGATCGTTTAAAAGCCATTATCACAAATATTCTCCAGATTAAAAATGAAAACAAAATCAAAGCCATATCAGTTAGTGTAGCCCTTCAGCTCCTCCTAGGCATGAGGTTTCTCCTCTTTCCTGTCTTTGTGAGTTTGTTGCCTCCTCATGTTGAGGGACTGTGCGGTGTACTGGAGTAGCAGTGGAAGGAGGGACGCAGTGGAATTTATAAATGTACGTCCCCTGAAAGCGTGTCAAGGTAACTTTAGGCAAAGAAAGCCCTGTGGTGTTTCTGAGGGATTTGTGATTTTGAAATTCTCCATTTCTTTTGAATTTCTTCAGATGTGGTGTTAAAATCATTAGTATCTTCTTTCTCCTGATTAGTGCTCAAATGTTTACAAAAGTTATCTGCTGAGATTGTGTTAGTTTACCTGGGGGCAATTTGGAAACCTTCAGCATCTTTTATGTGTGTGTGTGTGTTTGGTTTTCTTTCACCTCACATTTAGAGGCAGTTGGTAAGAGACTTGCAGATTATGATAAGGCCCTGAATTCTATTCTGTGCCTCAAAGGGAGGGTTTTAAGATCAGAACTTTTCATTTTCTTTTCTTTAAGTTGTTCAGGCCACCATTTCCCCCAGCAGTCTAAAATCTCCTTATGCCCTTTATTTTGGTTAATGGGAGAGCCATTTATTCTGATACAGCTTTATACTCACTGAGTCGTTGTCTGAGACGAGTGCAATTGATACTTTGGTTAGTTGTTTTGCCACTTTGAAACAATGGCTATTTCCCCGTCATGGAATACAAAGTGGATTTTTACTTTCATCTGTCCCACCTCAACCCAATAAGTAAATTCAGCTACTACATACACCCTTCTGGTTCTTTTGCCTGAATTCTACACTGGTACCGATTTTTCTAACTTTGGATCCCTTAGTTGTAAAGAACAGAAATCAATTTTAGCTAACTTAGTCAAACAGTAATTTGTTGAAATCATTCTTGTTTCCTCATAGAATAAGAAGGAACTCTGAGCTGCCAGGGCAGTTTAAGGGATCAAATGGCAGAGATTTTTAAGCTATGTCTAGGGCATTTCCTTCAATGGACTCAACTCCAGCTGCCTTTTGTCCTAATGAATCTTTGCTCAAGGTTCAACTCTGCCTTGATGGAGTCACATCCTCACCTCGTGACGGTTGGAGGATTGGAAAGAGAATGGTCCTGGGATGAGCAGTCTCTGCAGCCACACATGGTGTGGGGACAGGTCATGTCTCCAAAGAAGGGTTCTGAGGAAGATCAAACAAAGAGACAAACACCCAGATTACCCATTAACAAATAAGTGATTTGGTCACTCCTATAGCTCTTCTTTTCTTATTTTTAAACAGGCTACAATGGTTTTAGAATATGTATTTGTTACCAGCTGTGCTTGTTTCCTAAATAGAATTGTTAGGATGTGCAGAGTATCTGGAAAAATAGCATCCATGTCTCTGTGAAAGTCACATAGTCATTATGGCGAATATTGTTATGAATTAAAATGATATAATTACATCAAGGAATGTGTGGTTCAACTAGCTTCTTTCATCTGTGGGGACGATAGAATAAGGTAAGTGAAAGTACGCATGAAAGCAAATGTTCTTGCTTTGCAGGGGAAAGATGATTGTTAGACATATTTTTTAAAAAATCACCCAGGTTATTAATGGAGGAGAAAGAAGCTGCTCAGCACGCAAATATTGAAAGTAATAATGATCTCAACATGAGTCTCCAAGGCATATAATTAGCTTATGGAAAAAAA
>NW_006382166.1:0-2161 GCF_000327345.1 Myotis davidii
TTAGCTCTGGTAAAATTAGAGCATTCTTCCTCTTTGCCTCTTCCCTCAAGGCTGTGGTTTTGACCGACCACATGGTGAATACATTCTAGATGCAGGCTTGAGTTCTGTTTGCTCTGCTCTGGCTACTCTTCTTTATACATTTCTCTTTATCTTTTATTGCAACTTCCTTGAAAATATACTGAAGAAAGGACATTTATTGATTGTGCCTTTTCGAAAATGGCAATGTAGATTTAAGATGCACGTAAGGAGGAATCAAACACTGACTAATGATTTAAGCCGTCTCACCTCATGTTTTTACAGTGCTGGATGCGGGTTTGGAAAACACTGGGTAAGTGGCTCCCACTATATTGTAAGATTCCCAAGGACAAAGGACGTGTTTGTGGTTTCTATCTCCTGATGTGCAATGTACCTAATACACGTTGGGCAACATGTTCAAAAAAGCAGCCCTTCATCATGTAAAAGAATAAATAAGAGGAAAACCACGCAATCAAATATTTTGCACAAAGAATTTTGTACAGAAATCTCATTTCCTTACCCCAAACTTGAGACCAAGGTGACAACAGTGATGGGTTGGGGTTCCATGTAGCTATTTAGATCTGAGGATCCCCTGTGCATATGTTTAATATGGATATCTGGATCTCAGACCAGTAATAGATTATCACTGTCCTCTTTCTGTACTCCTGTGAGAGAAAGTTGCCCTTGGGTATGTAAATACCAGGGATCCAGGAACACTAAGGCATTCCTTTGTTTGATGAGCTCTTAGAATTTTTATCTCCATTGGAGTCAATTTACAACAGCCAGTGGTAAAATGTGCTCAATGAATTTGGGTAAAAGTAGTGGTAACAGATAAGAATGATATAACCAGGCTTTTGTGTGGTTATATGTGTGGGTATGTATATACTATCCTATTTAGGTCTCATAATAATTGAGGAAGATATCATCTCCACTTAAGCAATGAGAAAGCAGGTTCAGAAGAATAGTTTGCTAAAAATCAGAACACTGAAGTTGTTGATTCTGGCTTCAAAATGTGTGTTCTTAAATATTAAATAATGCTGCTTCTACTAAATTATATTTCCTCTCTGGTGTTAGCTAGTGTGCCACTCTTTTCCACTTTAATTCCATTAGTGTGTTGTTTTTTTATTCACAATATAATGGTAGGAAAACAGATAACAGAGATATTTTTAAAGCATGTACTAGTATAACGGCGATGTTATGATTCCTTTGTCATGGCCAAAGCCTTCACCACTGCTTTTTCTGGGGTCTGGGAGATGGGGCAGGTGAAAGGCAAATACAGTTCTTAGGATGGATCCAAACAATACTATCCAAACTTTTCCATATTGTCACTGCTTCCTTGGGTGTCTTGGGCCCATCCTCTACTTTGAGGGCTTAGGAGTACCTGGGCTTATGGGGTAGTTGCCTACATAGAGTAACTTAGACAAGCCAACAATCTTAGGGCATAATAAGGCACTTCCTTATTGTACAGTAAGTGGGCAATACAGGTACCTGCAGTGGGTGCTCAACTGTAGAGCAAGTGCCAACAGAGCAAGGGCTGAGCAGACTGTGGATACGGATGCTGCCCTCTCTGTCAAGTCCAGAAGGCCTCTCATAACCCTCCATCCTGCCTGCCTCCATCCTTCTCTATATCCTGGCTTACGCATTCGATTCATTGCTTACGATTAAATGCTATGCTCTTTCAAGCAGCTTTAGGATCATGTTTTAGAAGTCAACACTGAGCACTGTTCTATGAATGTTTCATCACAACCATCAAATATTCTCTTAAGTAATGGATGGAATGGGAGGAGTTCATAAACAAGGAAAAGCAAGGGAAAAGGAGAAAATTGCATGAACATATATCAAAATATCATATTTCACTTACGACTTCAGAGGCTTTACACAAGGTTTTTCCCCTAAAGCATTTGAAAGATTTTGAAAACATGTTAGCATCATGTTTTCAAAAGTTGTTTTTCAAATACAGAATGTACCAAATGTTGCAGTCAATATATTTTTGTCACATTAAACTTGTCAATTTATATACTGTTATTTGCTGATTTTATACTCTTACTCTACTGACCCTGTCCCAATATATCTAAACTTCAGCAAGCCTTTTTACAATAAATCAAGAAACAATAAGTGTTGGCAAGGATGTGGAAAAAAAGGAACC
>NW_006382167.1:0-2163 GCF_000327345.1 Myotis davidii
TTTAAAAATAATAAATAGTCTATAATTCTGGTTCAGTATGTCAATTTCCATTATGAGGTCTGAAATACTGAGGTTCCATCATGAAGGTGCATAAACAAACCAAAAGAAAATTGAGAAAAAATGGTATAAAAGGCACCCTTCATCCAAACCTGTGAATTTCTTCATTTCCTCTCAGCAAATCGAAATGGAAGAGAAACAGCCACTTTTCTGAAGTCAGGCTTATAAACCACAACAATGTTCAACAGCCAAACACTAAAATGCCCCCTCCAGCAGCCATCAAGATTTACTAATTCATCAGCCAATATTTTGTAAGTGACACTCCCTCTTGGACACTATGCCATCTGCTGTCAAAACTACTTAGGTTGGACCAAGTCTCCTATAGGAAGCTTTGACTAAGTAAAACTTCACTAACACAAGCCCTAACTGCATTAATTGCTAAAACATGGCTAAATGGTAGTGTGGGCTTTATCTTGGCTCTGTAGTGTCCTAATAAATTAAGTGCTTTGGTTATTATTAAGCTCAGACACCACTAACCATATGAGGCTTCTCACCACAATGACTGAGAACAGAGAAAAGAAGGAGCTGCACCAGTCCTTCCACCATGCCCAGCCTTGTCCCCACCCTTTCCCCTTTCCTTCCTTTTCCTATTCCTCAAAATCTAACCATTCTGAAATTGTAAGACGTTATAGCAAACACCTAATCCAAAATCTCATTTTGTTCAAAGAGAACACTGAAACTCAAAGAAATTGTATGACTTGCACTACTAGCTCTTCCCATTCTTTCCCTTCCTTACCTCTTCATTCCTACGAAAGACAATAAAATAGGTCAAAGTGATGGGTGTAGTCAGGGTTCCCAGGAGGAAATGACTCAGAGCTTGGCTCTCTTATCTCACTTAGTTCACGTAAAACAAGAAACACAATCAATGATCAGGAGAGTAAATGTAAACCCATCTATTTACTGCATTTTATTTTAGAAAAGGGCCTTTGGCCTATAATAACTTAACATAACAAGGCAAGCAAAATAAACTGTTAAGTAATTAATATTTTCCATTCCACTGTGTTTGCAGATTCTCATTTGCTTTTGTGAAGTACGGAATTTTAACTGCGTATGCTTGGAAAGCCAAACAGTGTTAGAAAGTTATCTCTAACTGAAATATTATCCTGCACTGCTATCACGCCTCCGTGTTTATACATGGAGGAGACTGGTGCCTGAGGAGGAGGGAGACAGAGCTGCCATCTGTTAAACAATGACTGCTAACCCCTCTAATAAACAAGGAAGAGAAAGAAGCTTAATGTCTCTTCTGCACATCTTAGCCAAGCCACTAAAATACCACTTGTGAAACAGAAGATACGTATGAAGGTATCGATATTCTGACCTGCAAATAAATGAAACAAACAAACAGAAAAACCTAAAACGAATTTAATCACACTGGAGACAAGATAGAAAATTTCTTTTGAAATTTAAATTTTTAAAGGCCAGTTCTCCTTGCCCATTGTAATTCTCTTCTTGGTGCTCCATTAGAAGTCCAACCTCTGTGCAGTTCTAGGATCTACTACATATAATAGTCTATGCTAGTTCCTAAGAATACAAGGATCAAGGATGTAATTCTTATTCTCAAAACCCTCAGAGTTTTAAGTGAAAACCAGGCTCATAAATGACAGCTTTTCGTAGTGACAGAGACAAAATTAATTTTGTCTGGTGTGATATGAACACGCTTTTTGAAGCAAATAATGTCTGAGTTGGGTAGAAGTATAAAAAAGGAGTTCATGAGAAAGATTAGGAGGTGGAAAGAACCCTAAGCAGGAGGAATACACAGAAGGGTTTTTTAAGTGGTATTTGGAGAACAGCTTCTCCATAAAACTTTCCTGCCTACTCAGCCCACACTCACCTACTCAAACTTCCTGCTGTGCTTCTCGCCATGACTACACAACTTAACCCTTTAAAATTACCTCAGTCTTTATGTATGTATTGTTGACTAACACCTGACCTGGAACTAATTATTTCTTAAAGGTTGTTATCTCCTCCCAATCTGCAACAGCCTCCTGGAGGATGAGAACCTATCAAACTACTTCACCTGCCCACCATGCTTCACACTAACTCTCCAAGCATTTGCATGAAATTATCCACTGAGTCTCTTTACATGTAGGCGAAAGTGCTTTGTCG
>NW_006382168.1:0-2162 GCF_000327345.1 Myotis davidii
AAAAAATATCTGCTAGAAAAAGAAACAGCCTAGAGCACTATGTGAACAAAAGAAATAGTTTCATTCCAGCTAAAGGGCACATTTTTGTTAAGTCTTCTACCAGTATTTAAGGAAAACATTTATTAAGAATGTTTCTTCATCCATTTAGCCATATTCAGCACAGTTGAATATTTAGTTTTCTACATTTTCATTCTGTATTTTTTAAAAATCTGTTTAATCACACACAATATACATGTAAATACCAGTTCTAGAACACAGCGTAACTAGCTGCTGCCCCCATGGTACTCAAATATTGATTTGATAATGAAAATCAACAGTTTTTGCATACCTCATTGTCCTGAATCTCTCTGCTGGTGAAATAGTGTCTGTTGCCCTGGACAGTGAGAGATGGAATAATCCATCTCTATTGAACACGCCAGCAACACAAATTAGCCTCTGAGTAGAATGGACTGTGTGCTTGAGTCCAGAGCATGTGCAGTAATTTCCTGTACTTCCTGTTCAAATCTGATGCACTTTCACCAGATGGAACGCCTACAGCCTAAGCACTATAGGAAGCATCTAGCTTAACTTTCATTCTTTGCTTCAAGGATACTTGAAATATTTGAATTAAAGTACAATTCCACTCAAGCAGAAGTGTTATGAATGTAACGTAAATGATATGTAACTATTCCAGGCAGCATGGAAGAGCCAGAAGAGTAGATTTTAAATTCAGTCTTGGAAAGTGAATATAAAGGAAACCCCAGAATATGCATCTTATTACCTACACACTTACCCATGGGAAAACACTGGACTGGGATATTTAGAAATTAACAATCAACACAACTAGTAATTTTGTAGACTACTGTTAGGGGGATGAATGATAAAAAGTTTCATTCTAATTTTATAAAAATGAGACCGTTATTACTGCCTACTGAATCTCTGGCCACATACCCATCTCCTTCCCTCAGGGTGGAAGGAGTGCTAACCAATTAAAGTGGTTTTTCCTTCACCTCCTGAGAGCAGTGACTGCTTTGCCCCCATCACCACTGGCTCCCCAGTGCTCAGCAGAAAGCAACTTTGTAAGCACTTTGAACATAACTATCAAATGCACGAATCCCTCTTGTCAAAGGAATAAAGTTCAAAGCCTGTTTGCTCCCTATGAAGCCGACATAGATCACTACGATGTACAACCTTACACACAGAAAAGCAACAAAACGTAAAGGCTGAACCACAGCGTTCCCCCGTGTGTACATGGTGTTTTATATTCCCTTCAAATAAGCGGCGCGCTCTTCAGAGAACGAGGGAAGTGGAAAGGCATCTTTTTAAATGACATCCTTGCGATTTGTTTTTAATCCAGAAATGGAGAATTTCTTGTCCTCAAAGGCAAGACTAATATCCTCTCATCTCTTCTGCTCTCTCTGCCTACCTTGGACAGTGCATATAGAGCATAACTACTCATCTCACAACGCATCACTAAGCCCCTTTAACCTCCAGGTAGGTTTTGGTAGAAATTATTTTAATTCAAGCAGCTCTGATTTTCCCCATGGACTCCTCTCATTTCATCAAATACTAACGTCCCATTTGATCAGTCACACATCACACCACTGCCTACTACTTCGTAAGCCAAGTAGCCTGAACTGTTGGTCACTTGCAGTTGGGAGCCAGCAAGAGTATGACTGAAAAATGTCTTGTGCATGTTGCGTGTTTTTACTCATCAATTTTTATCACCAATTTGTGTATAAGTTAGAAACCTAACTGTGCCAGAGAATAAAAACAAGAGTAAATAATGGAACAGTTACAGAAACGTGACTTTTTGTAAAACAACTAAGTCCAAAACATCACTGTTTCTTTTCAGGCTGCGGTTGTGGTTTATTTCATGTGTCACATCTTTCTTCTTTGAAATGCTCTTTAGCAGATTTCTGGGTGCATGCTTTTATTTTGATCTATTTTAATAGAGTACTCTTGGGAATATTAAAAAGTTTATGTGTAATACAAGCAAAATATATCCCAATTATCTTATCAAATAAAAAGGTTTAAACTCTTTGCTTCTATTATCAACAGCTGTCATAACGCCTATTTTCCCATTCCACAAACAACTTCTGTGTAAGACAGAGCCCAGGCAGGAAAAAGATAGTAAACTTAACCTGAGTAATCTGAGGGGTTTACTGAAGAGATTCTGGGAA
>NW_006382169.1:0-2165 GCF_000327345.1 Myotis davidii
TATTTTGTGTGAGTAAATTGGGGATATATTGCTTAAAATATATTGCTAAGTAAGTCAAGAAGTACTTCTAGGTTATATTTCTTGTATAGTATTTTCAGGATTGATCATTTTTGGTAAATGAATACCTAGCATGCCATTTTGGGAGCTAACTTTATAACTGTTTCAGCCAGTGGTGCGGACCATGGCTTTCTGTTGGCAAGCCCCTTATTGCTGCCTCCAGAGACAGAAGATTGAATCAGATGCACCATGGTCCTGGCAGCAGCTCGTCCTTTGTACTGTCACAAAGGATTCTTGTAATAATTAAGTGTAATGATGGGCGTGGGATTGAAAATGAAATAAGTGTAGCTGTTGGCACCATTACTAATAGCATGTGCATATTGTGGTATAAAAATTGGGACTCAAATTAATCTCTGTTCAAATCCAAGCTCAGTTTATTGCCGGCTGTGTGTAAATTTGGGCAATTCACTTTATGCTACTTGAGCCTGTTTTCTGTAAAATGGGATCAGTAATACCGATTTGCAAGCTGGTCACAGAGACAAATGGGGTAATATGTGGACTCACCAGAATAGATGCTCACTGAGTGTTGCCTTCCTTCTTAACCAGGTCTATTCTTGGGCCCCATGGTATGTATGTGTGAATGTATATATCAATCAAACATTAATCGAATGCCCCATTTTACAGATACGAAAGCACAGGGAGGTTTAATAACTTGCCCAAAGCCCCATAGGTCTGCCACGTGGCAGAGCCACTAACTGATATTTGTGTGAAGACACCTTAATGTGATCCTTTTTTCATTTTAATTGAAGATATTTATTACCTTGAGATATTGCCTAGAAATCTATATAGGTCTTTCTTTTGAGTCTGCAAATTTCCTCTCCTTGAGGCCTTGGGAAAACGCCAGATGAAACAAAAGCATACCTAATTTTGAGTTTATTGTCTGTGTTAATGGAGTAAAGGGGTGAATGAATGCCTTTAAACACATTCTCCTTTGGTGCCAGTCTGAGGGAGGTGTCGGATTGCAGCCCTGGATTGCTGCACTGGAGCTGGCCAGACAGAGGTGCCCACAGCCTGTTGGGGGGACTGTCCTTGCCAGCTGCTCCAGACGCATGCCTCCTCCTCACCTGCAGGGAGCGCACACAGTGGTCACAGGCACACAGATGGGAATTCAAGTGGGGCCACGTTTCCTGGGAAAAGGGTTGGGAAGTGAAACCTGGCCAGCAGACAGCACTCTTCTGTTTAAACAGAGCTCTGGAGCCGGATCCAGAGAATAATAACGATCACTGACTGTAGTTTGGGTTCTTTCAGCATCTTGTTCTCATTTTCAAATGATTGGTCCTTGGGAAGGCCCCAAACCTCACTTTGCGACTCAATTATACTGCCTGCTTAGGAGTTTTCAAGGAAAATGTTAATTCATGTGGCCTCGATTCATTATTATTTAAGACCATTATCACTTTTTTAGGTACCATCAACAGTAAGGAAAGGGAGGCAGGAACATATATTGAAGACATAATAGGTACCAGGTGCCCATGCTAGCTTAATTGATGACACCAGAGAAGCAGAAATACCTCCAAACAGTAACGGAAAAGGTAGGAAAAGCTTAATGGAGAAAGTAGGGTGCATGGAAATGGGAAAACTAGGACTCATCGAAGTCTTTTTGATTCCAAAATCCATGTCCTCAAGTCACCCGAGGTGATTAGACACAATGTGTAATCACTTTGTTGAGGAGATAAAAATTATATTATGAGTGTTTCTCATCTTTTCTCTCCTGCTGCCTGCTGAAGGGGTTCTGGCTTCATTGATTCAGTTCCTTTCCTTCCTTTTGATCTGTCTTCAGAGACTGGTTATATTAAAGTTTGTGTTCGATTTCAGGAAGGAGGGAGGGGGAGAAGGCTTATGGACATATATACATATTCATATCTGTATTTATATTTATATTTTACATATATGTAAAATGTCATACATGATAAATCCATAGACATAAAATGAAATTATATCATACTTAACTTTTGTTCTGTTTTAAATACTTCAAGTTTATTGTGAACATTTCTCTTGTCAAAATGTTTAAAACTACGATATCAGCTTATTTATTTATTTACTTTTAAAAGATGTAATTTATTGAGGTGACATTTGGTTAATAAAATTATATAGTTTTAAGGTGTACAATT
>NW_006382170.1:0-2167 GCF_000327345.1 Myotis davidii
AAAACAACAGTACAAGTATAAGATAGAGTAGAACTGATATACCAAGCATTTGACATTGTGAAAAATTGGCTGTAAGTCCAATGATGTGAGGTAACTGGAAAAAAATATACATATGAATTGTATCTTATGTAGTTATCCAAAGTCACATGCAGTGTATTTAGGAATGAGTCTAAACAACAATAGAAAATACACATCATCACCCCTCACTATCAGAAATATTAAATTTGTGAGCCATGAGTGTCCAGATTCACATTTCTCATCTCATGTTTACTCAGGAGCGCATATTCACTGGGTGGCAATATCCCTTTTTATTTATTTTTTCTGAAATGTGTAGTAGTATTAGTGCAAATTAAATGCATGTATGATGTAGACTCACTATAATATTAGACTTTATTAATATAAGAATAATTTACACCAGACAAGTGAGGGTACATCTGGAACATTCCGTCCAATACTGTATGACACATTTATAGAAAGTTGTTGACAAATGTGTAGAGGGCATTGTTATTAATAAGGAATTGTCCTGGTGACACAACACATTCTATTAAGAAGAGGGGTACTTACTTTGGAGAAGGCAGCTTGAAAGCTGTCTTCGAATAGCTGAAAGGCTGTCATGTGGAAGATGGATTAGATTTAAGATGTGTCTCCCTGAAGTCAATACAATACTCCACATGTGGTCAACTTGTAGGGATCTCAATGGGAAGATAATTAGACTTTTTCTTGTGGACTGGAACTGTAACCAAAGACTGCAGTGTCTTTCTTAGATACATCATATGATTGCCTCATGTTACACTTTCAATCATTGAAAAGTCCAGTTCTTCTCACATGATTTGGGTTTAAGACACCTCTGCCTAATTCTGTGCATGCAAAATTAAGTTTTTCACCTTAGTGATGGGCTTTATATTTTTCTTATAAAAATGAAATTTTATTAGCTTGCTCTTCAAATTCAGTTTGCTAAGGATTTTTTTGTAATACTAATTGTCTGAATTTGCTCGCTTGTCTAGATGCTTTTGTAATTCACAAATAAGGTATAATTGTTCTATAATTTTCATCCAAGATATTAAAGAAAAACATTGAACAAGATGGAACTAAGTGCAAACTAAGGAAGGATTCGACTGAAATCTCCCTCTAATTTGATGCCAGTTCATAAATTAATGTTATTCTTCATTTTTTTCCATTAGAATATCACAAAGTTGAGAATTATTATCTTTATGACTTTTCCTTAAAAACAGGTAAATAGTATGATTGAAAAAAATTAGCTTTGCTTGTTATAAATTATTCTTATTGCAACCATGCTGGCTAATTGCAATCATTTCCTAAATGCTTCCAAATTATTTAAATATCCAAAAATTGTTCTTTGTTGCTGGAGATCAGTGTAAAATGAATTTTATAGGTTTTGATTTCTGGACCATGGCTTTATCGTCCTTTTGAAAATTGGTACATTTTTCTATTTCCCACTCTTCTGGCATCTCTCCCATTTTCGGTGGCAGACTTTCAGTTACCACAGATGTGATTTGTCTGAGTGAAGGCACCTAAACTTAATCAAAACAGCATAATTATGACAGTGATCATACATGGGGATTAATTTGTAGAGTCAGTGTATAAAGTGAAAATTGAGTAGAGACAAAAGGACTCTTGAAATCTCTTAAACTGCCCCCACAGGGCATGATTTTGGTATACAATTCTGTATGTATGTGATAGATACATCTCTAATAGATACAGTGCCATGTAGCATATTGTAACATACATATACAATGCACATAGTAATGTATTGTGTAAAATAAAGACTACCTATGGAAAAACCTAGTGCATACACTCTGAGGACACAGGGGCTGGAGACACCCAGGGGCAACAAACTCCATGGTTTCCAGCCACGTAGACCGTACAGTTTAAGGGAATTCAATGGATGAATGTGAAACAAACTTAAAATTTTTCTGACTTTGACTTTGAGTTTTTAGAGTTTCATTGCCATGAATGCTGTACCCTGTAATGCCATTCCAGTGTAACTTGTCCTCTCTCTTGGCCTTTATTTCTTCCTCAAGCTCACTTTATTCTGCTCTAAAGGAGTGGTGTGTGCAAAAGAATCTCAAAGGTAGAAAGTCAGAATATTTGGTAATCTTGAGTAATAAAAGAATCCTGCCTGTCACGTGTGGAAGGTTTTATTTCC
>NW_006382171.1:0-2168 GCF_000327345.1 Myotis davidii
GTTGTTTAATCTGCCCTAGTAATGAGCCTTCAGGAGGATGGAGGTGGGGAGGTTGAGTCTAAGGCTTTAGATTAGTTTAGTATAGATGAAAAATACCAAGAAAGAAAAAAGTACGTTGTGACACATGCCTAGAAAAGGGCCAGGATCTGTCAAGGGCTAACTTATTCCCCTGGAAAAGCATCATTTAACCCAGAGTTCCTAAAGTGAGTGAGCTATTTTCTCCACATTCTTGTTTGGTAGTAGGGAACTGGGATTCCTGGGGGGACAGAATTTATAGACCCTACTTCTACGTTAGCAGACATCTGCTCAATCTAATGCTCTTAAAAAGAACAGAAAGGTGTCTTACTCGTTATTTATGTGCAGTGTTCCACAGAGATGTCTTTTTTGTAGAGAATGGGGTTGTTCTAAACATAGAGAAATATATATAAAAATTACATCTCCCTTTGATCAATAGCTAGACTGTTTTAATGTTATTGTTGTTTTCAGATGATTTGTCATTATTGGAATCAAATAAGGTAGAAACAGAGCTAATAATACAGTGTGTAAGCCCATCCTGTTAAAAGTATTTATGGAAGGAAATGTTAATCCACTAACTGCATCCCAACATAACATGTCAAAATACAAATCATAACAACGGTAAGCTTTCTCTGAATGGAAGCTGTTGGTTCTAGTGTAAATAACAGGAATATGGTTTCAGTGTCTTGAGCTACCTTTCTGGTAGAACTTGTGACATAATAAATAAAAGACTTAGCCATGGCAACTGGGAGCATTTTTTTTATCCTACACATGAGCCCGAATATGAGATTTTTTTGTATTCATTTATTAAGCTCGAGGGGTGGGGGAGTTACCTTTGTTCCAGAAACACACAGGGGTGCTAATAATGCTAGAGGCAGCCCATTTTCAGTCATTTCCCAGAAACTCGAGCAGAGACCCACTTATGCTCAGCATAAGGAAAGAAATCTTGATCATGGTCATTACTGCAATCAGCATAAAATGCTCTTGGTAAAGCTTGATTTGTGAGTGGCACACTGCTAGGTAGAGTTGAAAGCCCATTTAACTATGGTCTGTGTGCTCCAAGAACTTTTCTCAGAAATAATCACCAGTGGGTAGTGTGGAGGGTGGGTTTTGCAAATACATTGTCTGCCCTTTGTGAAAGCTTGTGATTGAATCATGTGATACGTGGTGCAACGCATTGTTTTCCCAGTAGCCTGGGATATAGAAACAGACATAGCTATACCTGAACCCAGGCTGTTGTGAGGATGTGTACCTATTGGGGACCAGTACTTTTATCTGTTTTTAAAATTGGTTATAAGTGTTTGTTTGTATTTTAGAGAGCGTGTTATTTGACTTGGTCTTATTTAGATCTCTGGAGTTAAAATTCCTTGAATATGTGATCATTTTTCAGCTACTTTCCTGCTTGCATTGTAAGTGGTATTAAGGACTCAAGCGGGGGTGGGGGGCAACCTTAGAGGAATACAAAGTGAATCATACAGATGATAAATTACAGCCTCCCATCTTTGCCAGGGAATGAGTCAAGGAAGATTGGATTTGATGAAACAGCTCATGGCTTTGAGAAGTAACAGTCACGCTGCTGGGTTGGCAGCTCCTAGCACTGTTTGAGGCTGTAACTGTATCCCTGAGTCTTGTACTTAAATGAGAAAACTAATTTGAAAATGATGAATAGGAGAGTAGCAGAAGCTTGCATTCTCTTGAGGGAGCTGGCTGCCAACTTTAATAAAAAAAATGCTGACTTTCTGTATTTAATAAGCATGAGCCACATGTATGTCAAGAAGAAAAACAAAGCACTTTAATAGCCTTAACCAGATTACAGATGTATGGCCAAGCCGGTGGGGCTTAATTTGGTTTCCAGGCAGGTGATGGCTGGAGGTGGGATGCCTTTGAAGTTCAGGGTTGGGTTGCTACCATCTGAGCTCACCTGGCAGTCGCAGTATCACCACCCTTGCGTAGGGCCTGATGGCACAAGCTGTCCTTGTAACAGGATATGGCAGAATCAGAAGACCTGGGGAACAATTCCTTTGTAGGGAATTATTTGGAGAGTTGAATTATTCAGTGCAGAGAATTTTATGCCATTGACACATGAAAGATCTCTCTTTATCCCCCAATGTCTTTTAATTAAACTGTTTAAATTTTCCAAATTAAAAAAAAAA
>NW_006382172.1:0-2164 GCF_000327345.1 Myotis davidii
TCCATGTCACCAGGGAAATATAATGTGCTCATTTCTTTAACAATCATGGGCTTGTTTATGGAATTAGGACATGATGCGTGGAGAAGGAAGGTTTTGCAAGAATGGAAGGGCCGTAAAGAGCAGACTTGTATGTGTTAGGCAAATGACTTAGAAATATGTGGCATTACAAAATAAAATCACAACCCAATATTATAGTTAATGCTGCCACACAGAAAAATAACATCATTTTCTGTACTTAAAATACATTAAAATTTGCTTCTTTTTTGTATCAATAAGCAAACCATGAATTTACATCTTTATCTGTAACATATCAGAAAAAAACAAAACACTGACTAGAAATATATTTTAGACTGAAAAATGATTTAACTCTTGAAACTACACCAAATGCTCCGGAATCACCTGGAAAACTCACAGGTGCTTCAAAGGAAAGAAACATTTCTCTGTCTATAAATTATCTCTGCTTCCCTCATTACTGTAGGGTTTTGTGGTAGAATCACCTGCGTCGTCAACATTTCAATTCCATTGAAGTGGTGAGTTGTCAGTTTTGGAGTGAAAATATATTGTTATGGCTATTCATTTTGACCATGTATATAGTCTGAAATAAGTTAACATATTCAATCTTTCATTTATGTCTAGTTTTTGAAGAAATAGTAATTGAGTGTTCCTATTTTCTAAGCAACTTTTTGATGTTCATAATACAAAGATGAACAAAACAAAGCAAATGGCATTATGAATAGAAATATGAATTTTAGAGAGTAGATGGTGTAATTAGAGGATTTTATCAGATGTGCTGAGGGTAAGAGGAAATGATACTGGGGCCAAATTTTGATGGATCTCTCGTCATGGTAAGTAGTTTAGAATGTATCTGTAAGGGTGAAGGCCTAGTGAAGGTTTTTAAGTTCTGTAATAATATGAACAGATCTGTATTTAGAAATACTCTCCCATAGGAACTCATTAGAAGTGGGTAGGGGACGGAGAAGCTGAAGAAAATAATTGAAAACCTGTTATGTGCCACATGGGAATACAAATATTAATAAGGCATGATCTCAGTATTCAAGAAATTTAGTGTGTAAAGAACACTTTTAAACATTTAAAGTTAACAATGCTTTTTCTAAAGGAATAAACACTGCAGGGTGATCACCGAACTGCCTGATTTGTGTGTTTGTGTCGGGTCCTAGAGGGGAGAGAGACTCATGAAGGTAGAGGCTAGTCATGCGGATACCCAAAGCGATAAGTGAATTGGAACTTGCAAGAGCAGATAAAAGATTCCTAAAGGAACAAGAATTAGGACTAAGACCTTAACTAGCAGAGGTAATAGCATGTGTAAAAATAACTCGGCATCAGAAAGGGTAGTGCACTTGGAAATATCATGTAAATAGGCATTACTGAATCAAAGGAAATTTTTTGGAGAAAACAGTGGGAGATTATGCTAGAAAAGCCAACAAGGACTAAACCAGAAAATATAATTATCCTGCTGACATTTTTGATTGTTTGTTAATTTTATTTTTTGTCAGTATCATTACCTTTCCTTTTTTTGTCATTACAAAAAGCCCCATCAAGCATACATATTTTAATAAAAAGTGTGTATATTAAAAGTGTACAACATACCTTGATTTACATACATAATGAAATAATTACCATAGTCAAGCTAATTAATACATACATCTATGTACACGGGCTTTTAAACAATAAAATAAGGAAGCTCTGTAGGATTTTATGGGGAAAATAGATACTTTAAAATGGTATTCTCTGCAGACAGAAGTAGCCAAAGATGGAAGTCAAATTATAGTAAGAAAAAAATTGCAAGAGATCTGAGACTTTGCACTAAATAACTGAGGAGGAGAGAAGGGGAAATTTTATTTAGTTTCAAAGGGGAAATGATGTAAAAGATTCAAAGATCCTGTATTTACATGACAGAAATTGCAGTATTTGATGATCTCTTGGGCGTGATCTTATAAATGAGAGAGAGGATTTCTGATGTGGAAAGTAGCAGACATTTATACAGAAGGCCAGTGGGGAAGGCGAAAGTGCACCTGTGATTATTCATCACAGCACTTTAGACATACTGTACTGCAGACACAAAAAGTAAAAATTTTGAAGCAGGACAAGAAATTTGGTTTGAAATGTAAATTTTGGATTAATAATCTGAGTTTGTGCCTTAACT
>NW_006382173.1:0-2169 GCF_000327345.1 Myotis davidii
AATCAAACCCACAACCTTTCAGTGTATGGGACAGGGCTCCAACCAACTGAGCCATACCGGCCAGGATTTATTCCTGGTATTCTAAAATTTTAGTGGTTTTGTTGTTGTTGTTGTTGCATTGTTTTGTTAATTATACTGGATACTGAGTGAACTGGGCCCTTACTGTGTGGAGATTAGAAACTCTAACTCTGGGAAATTTCTTTGTGCTATTTCTTCTTTAATTTTTTTGTTGTTTGTTTTCTGTTTTTGGAACTCGTTAGTAGGATTTTGGATCCTGCTGGATTGATAATATTTGTCTCTTTTTTTCTCTCATTTTGTTGCATTTTCTGAGATACTTTTAATCATTTTGTTGCACTTTTTTATTTTGAGAATTAACACATTTTTCTACAGTTCTTCTGGTTCTCATCCCTTTTACATATAGCTATTTTTTCTTGATTTGTAGATACTCTCTAAAGATACCAATTTAGGAGTGGGGTTTTTTGTTTGGTTTTTCCATTCTCTTCTGTGTGTTTTTTTGTTTTTTGCATTATCTCTGTTTTCTCCAGATTTGTGTATTGTTTATCTTTGGTCTCTTTCATTTTGGAGACATTCCTCTAATATCTAGTGCTCATTGGTTGTCCATTTCTATTAGAGAGTGAGAGACACTGATAAGCTGATTGGGAACTCTGGGGCAGGGGAGCTTACCAACTATTAGGCTTTGCTTTAGGTGATAGTACAAAAAACTGCTAATGCTTGCAGACCCTCAAATTCAAGAATTTATAGATGTTCAGCCTAGGGAAAGGCTGGTTGGTGGAACTGACTGTAGATTTTAATTTATGTGTTTTTAGGGTTGGTCAAGCAGTAAGTCTTACTTTTGCCCTCTCCAGCATCTCTGGTAACTGAGAATGCTGACCTTCTCTGGGGCTTTATAGGCAAGCCAGCTCCACCTTCTGTTACCAGCACTCTAAACTGTAGCTTTTTCCTGCTTCATATGTTACCACTCATGTGTGTGCTCTATTTCAGAATTGTAAAGCAAAATGCTCATCTGCTGGTGGCCCCTTTTCTGTTTTTAGTGGGTTTATATACTTTTAAATTGTTATGACTATAAAATGTCAACTTGGCGAGGCTGAAGTACGTTTCCCGGAGTTCCCTTTCTTATATATTTCTGATTAGGAGATTTTTGCACCTAGCATGAAATATTCCCGGACAACCAAAAGCATTCTAACCGTTTTCCCAGAAAAGGATATAAAATCCGCCGCCCCCTTTTCTTGTTTGTTTTTGGGATATCTTCATTCTTCTAACTGATTCATACTCCCTCTTTGATATTCTGTAACAAATAGGAAAGTAACTATTATTACTGTATCTTATTTTAGGTGATAAAGAAGAAAAATTAACCAAAAATATTTGACTAATACATATGTATATATGTAAGCATATAATATCAAATTAAGGAAGAAATACTCATATCTATCACAGTCCTTATTTTTGCAATTGGTCATGTAATCATAGTTGGTTTTTATTACTTCCTTCTTTCACTACCCTTTCCATATTCCCTTTGTTCTCAGCAACTACCTCAGCTGGTCCTGTTTCCTTGCCTGGTGGGTGACCCAAATATTCATTATTTGAAGGTCTGGGCTACTTGTGTTACTGTAGTTTTCCATTGACTTTAATCGCAGAACATGGAAGTACTAAGGTGTCCTAGAGGATCTGTATTCCAGACATATTCCTCCTTATCCTCATTGTATATTAGTAACCCAATTTTGCCTTGAAAATCAGGATCAATCCTCCCCCTCCACACCCCCAGCCAGTTCATAACTCCTTTCTTTGCCTATTGACTCAGAACCCAAAGTGGCCAGGTGGCAGTCTCAACCTGAGTTGAGTAGAGTCATTGTGTTGATGGAAGCATTCTTCCCTTCGAAACTAAGGCTTCTAGACCAGCAAAACCAATGTCTCAGGAATAGGAAGTAAATATTTTGCTGAGACTAAATTTATTACCCTTCATTGATTTCCCAAATAAATGAAAGAAAAACCTACTTCTCATAAAAGGCATCACTATCCACTCAGTCACATAAGCCAGAAACTTTGGAATCATTCTAAATTCTTCCCTTTCTGTTATCATTTAAATCCCACCTATTAGAAAGTTCTATCTGTTTTAGGGAGCATTTGAGATCTTGCTTCCTGACAATTGTC
>NW_006382174.1:0-2168 GCF_000327345.1 Myotis davidii
GTTTTTTTTTGTTATAAACTTGAACATACAAAAATTGGGGGGGTCGGGGGGTGGGGGACTAAAAAGTGCCAAAGAAAAGTGAGAAAGTTTGAGAAGTTCTCTTTGACTTAAATCTTGACACCTGCTTGTGTGGCAAGTACAGTCATGATGTTTGTGCTTTTCTGACACATGCTGCCTCCACTGTGGCTATCATCTTCACTCTGCCTTTGGAAACTCATCCTTATCTTAAACTAAGGTCTGAAGAAAAATGAATTTCTTTTATTAATTACATAAGGACCCATTTCATACACCTACTAGCCAAAGCCCAGTAAGTGAATCAAATTATGGAGAACTGCTATATTTTGTAAAAGCATTTAAAAGTACCTTTGTGGAAAGTGTGATAGTGTCTAAAAGCTTGTTTTTGATAGCAACAAAAAGGTGATCACAATTCGCTTCTGTTTATTATAATTAAAAGATTAAAAACTCAAAATAACTGGGCTCAAGGGCTGGCTGTAACCTAGGAAACGTGGCATCTAAAGGGGACTGGTAGTAAGTTAAAGTTTTCCAGTTGGCTACAGGCAGGGTTTATACCATATTGTCACCTCATTTTTCACCTTATCAAGAGGTAAGTTTTATGAAATTTGATATTTAAATTTTGGTAATACATTAAATTTTTTTAAAAGTTGGTGGCTCCAACAATATAAGGTGGACTAGATATTAGGCTTCTGGTTTGCATTCCTCTGATGTAATTGAATTTTTGTTTCTTTGTAACAAGAGGTTTGATTTTAAGCATATAAGATCCTACTATGGACCAGTAACATTTTAAAGCACCAGTGAAAGTTCTAATTGGTTTAACTTTGGGGGTAAAAAACCAAAGCCTAATTTAACAGGTTATTTTGAAGTGCCTCTGCCAAGCAGAAGACTGGCAAGAAAAAAAAGGGGGGGTTCCTAGGAAGAGGTAGTAGGTTGCATAGTTTTAGGGCAGGGATTTTGCCCACAAGGAGGTAACTATACGACCTGCTGCCTTTCTTAGGGCCTTATTATTCCACGGTAACCTGTTTCCTTGCCACCTTGTTTTGGTTTTAAGTGGAGTTCTTTCTGCAGGTTTTCTTAAAAGTTAAAATATTTCTTACAAAGGAAACAAAGCCTGCTTTCATAATTTATAATCAGCAGCATGGTATCAACATCAATTAGTGAAAGCCAACTAATGAGGATTTAAGACTTCTGAAGTATACCTAGTTGCTTATTTGTCTCACTTTGGGGTCGCTGGAAAGTTTTGGAAAGCATTAGCTTTTTGGGGGGAGAGGGGCAAGTTCTCATCTGATCTAGAGAGTGCTAGATGTTTCCCCCTAGTCTATTACACCTAAAAGAAAGACATTTGATAAAACTATTAAAATATTTGTTCCCTGCACTGTATTTGTAAATATTTATCTTGCTCAATTTCTGGGTTTGTCTTCTGATCTTAAAATTTGGCACAGTTCTTAGGGTGGTATTGCGTATTATGGAAATGCATCATTTCATTGAGTGAGCATTATGGTATGTAAGTCTGTGATTGAATCTGTTAAATGTGTGTAACGGCTGGACAATGGAGTTGTTATAATTTGTTAAACACCTTTTCAATAAAAATACTTTTACTTTAAAACTTGTGTTTTTAAAATCATTGTTTCATCTCCATCCTTGCAGAATTAGATGCATTATTTTATCTGTAAGTATTTAGACTTCTATCATGATGCTTATATACTTGATTTCATTTTTTTTAACATTTAAAAGAAAACAATTTCATTATTTTTCTCAAACACTTGTACACACAATTACATGTGCTGAGGATACCCTTTAATTCTCATTCTTTGAGTCTGCACACACAGACTTTTCTTGCAAAATCTTAAGTACTTAACCTGGGGTATATGTGCCCATTAGCATCCCAGGGCAGATTCAATTTATTTCAAACTATTTTGAACAGTAATATCTTAAAGTCTCAAGGATTGAAAAGGTGGAGCAAAGTCAGTGAAGTTTTCTGTCCTGTCCCCCGCCTCAAAGAACGTTCCAATGGAAGGTTGAGATGGGTTCTAGGCATGTTCACCTCTGACCAGTGGCAGCTTTAAATTTTCTCTATAAATTGAGATAGTTGAGTGTGGCTTCCAAGACATTTTTGTACACTGTGCAAGTCTTTTAAAATCAAAGATTTTTTT
>NW_006382175.1:0-2169 GCF_000327345.1 Myotis davidii
TCTCTCTCTCTCTCTCTCTCTCTGTTTCTCTCTGACATGCACATACAGACATATTACTATATACTCATGGAATAACTGAGAGATTTCAAAAAAGGACTCCTTCATCCAGACCTTAATGTTTTCTCCTCCTGGCCCACCACTAGACCTGATGTTCTAATGATAAAATTCTATCTATCCTTGTTAGGCAAATATTTTGCTTTTAATAATTATCAGTTCAAATGAAAATATTCTTTTTTAAACAATATTCTTACACTAAAACTTTGTGGAGTCCATGAACCCTACCTTATGAGAAACAAAAGGGACAGATAGGTGGGAGAAAGGGAGGTTACAGTGAAAGCCCCAGAGGAGGAGAGGCCAAAAGGTAGAGAAGGGAATTAAAACAGGAAACCAGAAAATGTCAAAAGCAAATTTCTTCTTTTACACAGTTTTACATCGTGTGACCAACCAAAATGCAGCAGCAATTGTCATGTCTGCCTCCCTCTAGCTCCCTTTTTAGAGACCAGAGAACCTTGAGGATTAAGAAAAATCAGTCATGCCAGTGAATATTTTTTAACTGCAGAAATACCTGCAATTATGAGTAAAGGAATACTATTAAGTATTGTAGAGAATTGCAAGCTTTTGCATAGGTTTTATGAAATGTTAGTTATTAATATAATTGCTATGGAAACATGAAACCGAGACATACCTCTGTATGAAAATAAATATTTAACCACCTTGTCTTTGCCTGATTTTTTCACTTGTGTGCTAAAGTAAACTAAGGGTAGAGGAAATTTAAAACAGTCTCTCAGAACTTTAAATCCTGTTGAGTGTAAGCCACTTAGCGAAGGATGATTGGTCAAAGATTATTGTTCTCTTTCAGCTGGTATCAGATGTAAGAGCTAGATTCAACTCCTGGAGTCTCTGATAGCAATTGCAGATGGAGCAAACTTCAAACGCTTTGGAGCTTGTGTTTAATTCAGAGCAGCACATGATATCTTGGACAGATCCCGATATGCTCGTGAAATTACAAATAGAGTTGGAAATCTCATGAAATAAGTCAAAGAAATCATCCTTTATGAGGTATGACTATAAAGTAACAGAACTGCTTTTGAAACCAACGTTACAGAATTTACACATGCAAGTTGAGTCTTGTCCTTTTAAAAACAATCATGTTGGAGGCTCTAAAGTCATCCAATTATTGCTGCCAGAGCTGAGGCATGGTCTTTCCTCCCCAGTGGAAATGCCTCCTCTTTGGAGAGTAAATGTGAAATTTGTAAATGGATATAGTTGTGCAGTCCCAATTCTGTTGAATAGAGTAGTAAAACTGAGACTGAGGAATAGAATTCAATGGGGCCATAAACAAATGGACCTTGTTAAGAAAATTTGCATTGTGATATGTAATAAAAATTGCTAACTCTTGAGATCTTACGAAGTATTTGACACCCATGATTTCATGTATTGCCCACACCAATCCCATGGTACAGGTGAAATCGTCACCATTTTAAAGTAAAGGAAACTGAGGCACAGAGAGGAAAATAAAGCCCAAGACCATGCAGCTAGTATGTGGCAGAGCTAGGATTCAAAGCCTGGGAAGTTGGTCGCCCAAGCCCTTGCTTTTAAACACTGTGCTGTGTTAAGTCCAAGACTGGTTCTAAAGTGAAGATCTAATTCAGTTCTGGTCCAGTGTTCCAGGCTGTTGGGTTTAACAGTTGCTTATTATCAATCCTAAACATTCATAATGTAAGAATGTGTAATTATTCTCAGGCTTGGATTTGAGTGTTGGCTAGCTTGCAGGAGCCAATCACATCACCTGTGATTGAGCCGTACTGACTTCTTCAAACCCATTTCAGTACAGCTTTGCAGCAGCTGTGGGGGAAAGTGTACAACACAAGGCCCTATGAATTAAGAAATGTAAAAAATTCTCAAGGAATACAGTATTTGCAAATGTCAGACTCTCCAATAAGCACGCAAACTCGTGCAATGGCTATTTCAATGACGTAATTTATTTGGATATTTTAAGTTCAGGGTTTGAAAATATTCGAGAGAATGAGGGATCTGGGCCAGGGCAAGTGTGCTTTTTATGCGCCTCAGGTCTTATGCCAGGCGAGGAGCAGATACTAGTAGTATGATATGCCAGTGAGAGTGCATACTTCACAGTCAATGAGACCTACGTACAGGTCTAGAACAGGG
>NW_006382176.1:0-2169 GCF_000327345.1 Myotis davidii
CCTCAGTTGTTGCTATTAAAATACTCTTCCAAAATATTTCTTACAGCAATGTAACTGGCATTACTAATTCACATTGGGCTTATACTTTTATCAAAACACTGAACCTTTCAAGTTGAGATTTATATTAAATTGGGAAATGAGAGATTTTGTGGTCCTAAGATCTGACTTTTGGTATCAAGTATGTAACTCCCAAGATGTTTATTCATAATTTATATTTTCAGTTTCAATTCTCTACTTAACCCAGTGCTCTATAACTCCTTCCTAATTTCTTATCACTCTTTTTATAACTTTCTTGGGAAAAAATTTAGGAGTTTAAAACCTGTTACCTAAAGATGCAGTAATATATGTCTTTATTTTAATTGATCCACCCCCTCCCATTGAATGTGTTAATTCAATGAATTAAAATCACCTGAAGGATTGGCTTGGCTCCCAAAATAATACAAAACAAACATAACTATTTTTGCTCTTTATCTTTCTTTACACTCTTTAGATTTTATAAGTAAGGTATACTAGTAGAAAGCAAGAAAAATCAGCTTAAGTGAAATAGTAAACTAAGTACGTCGTTTTGTATGCTATTTTATCTGTCACTCCAATAGCATAAACATATTTGAAGGCCAATAGTTTTTACACAAGCGAAACTACTTCTTAGCCCACCAAAAGCTAGTGAAGCTATCAATTTCTACAGTGGCCTTGGCTTTAAAGGATTTCTTAAAGGTTGTTTTGAGACACAGCTAAATTTAATTAAGAAAAGCAAAAGTTATGTGAAATCCAAATTTGACCAACTTTCCTACTGCATATTTTTGCCAAAGAACAGTAGCAAATCTGAGAAAAAATTTGACTCATGGTAAATGGATATGCATACGTAGGAGAGTTTCATATTGTAGTATGATTTCTGTAACTAAATTGCTCTGATCATGTCAAGCAAATTCCCCAGATACATTTAAATTGAGGCTTTAACAGAATGTGGATGGACCTCAAAAATAAGCTGAGACGAAGTAGAACCTCTTTTTCAAACACCTTTTCTCAGCATGATATCTGTTAGCCATCAATCTTACATGATTTCCTGAGTTTTAAAAGCAGAGCGTACATGGGAGAAAGATGAAGAAGGGGAATTCCGGCAAAATTCTGAGAGCCATTTGAGTTTGAACGCATAGCAAATGTGCCCCCACCCTGTGTATCATTACTAGTTCTTACTGCTTTAATCTGTAAAATAATTAAATTCAGATAATATCTAAGGACACTTACCTAAGACTGGCATACTAAGTTCTTCAGTGTTCTTTTAAATTAGAAATATTTTTATAGACAATCATGATTTCTAATCCTTTGCCATGTTTTATCTTTACTCTATATTTGCAATTAAAATATTGTACCATGAACCTACAAAAATTACATGGCTTTAAAAATGGCACATTTGCAATTGATTTTGAATAATGAGTGTGCAGCAACAAAGCATGGGAAATTTTTGTGTCAGATAAGAACTAAATTGGTATAGTATTCAGGGAAAGACAATTATGAGCCAGACAGACCTGAGAAATAACTCTGCTAATTTAAGCTAAATGGGCATTAAGCTAATGACCTTGAAAGAAGAAAATTATTTTATAGTTGTTATAATACCTATGAACCTAAAACCTAATGCTGTCTATAGCTAAAAGGGTAGCAGATACTGTTAGATCAATTCCATTTAAAACTGAGCAATCTTTGTGTGATTCTGGACATGGCTAACATGTTGTAAAATACTGGTTGGCACAGAGCCACTTAAGGACATAATTACCCTTGAGAGAGCTGAGTGCACGGTGTATCAGAATCAATGATGTTATTTGAGAGGAAAGTTTGAGGAAATTGGGCTTATTCATTTTAATAAAGGAGCATTAACCTTTTGTGACCTTATCAAAGTTACAGAATTCTGAAAGCGATAGATAAAATTGATCCTAATAAATTCTTCTGTCCACTTTAGGAGTCCATACAAAGAGAGAATGATCTTCAAATTGGGAAATGAGTGGATAGAAATAAAATTGAGGTATAAGCATTTCATTCACAGCCTGGGATATATTGCGACCAAGATAGTCAGAGCGATAGGGTGATGCATGAGTGTGAGTGGACTAAGTACAGGAGGATGAGGGGCTGCAGAACTTTGAAGAATAGAAGGCATACTAGTTAGCTTATTATGGA
>NW_006382177.1:0-2171 GCF_000327345.1 Myotis davidii
GAAGATCAGAGGATGGAAGGAGAGTAAAGTTCATGCCTCGGGGTGGTCAAAGCTCCCCGGTTTTGACCCTATACAAACATCTGTAACTCGTCCTCTATTAAACTTTCCTTAATTGGCCCATTTAAATGTGTCATCTGTTTCCTGTCAGGAGCTTGTGTCATTCAGGAATAGGCACAAGAAGTGGCCCCAGGAAACACCCTTAAAATAGGTTTCTGGGATTGGTGGTTAGCATATTTGAGAAGCTCACAGCTTCTTGGCTTCAGGAAGCAGGACACTGATAATCTCTGGCATGCAGTGACATTGTGATTAGTCAAACAATCACGGGGGTGCAGGAGATGAAGTACAGATGTGACGAAGGTGGTGGGGGAATCAAGTGACTGTGACACTTAGTCACTACAGCAATAATAGTTAAAACAAAGATTGTAGCAAAAGAAGAAGAAAAAAGGAAGGTCCCCTTCAGAACATGAATGAAAAATCAGCAAGCTTCTATGGAAACTTAAGAGAGTCCCTTATCTCCAATAGCTACAGGGTAAATATAAATGAGAATCAAGTCTAAGGACTGAAAGTAATTGAATGGTTATAAACCAACTAAATGAAAAAACCAGCCACATATCTTATGCTAAAAAGGGCACTGAGGGAAAAATAACAGGACACTGCAATTGGGCAGACAAAGGAAAGGATAAGAATTATGAATTTCCAAATTCTAGGTATATTCATATGAGATTTGAAAGGTAATAAATTGGACTTAAGTACCCAAGGAATGGTGTTGACGATAAAAGACCAGAAAATTGAATTTGGGGCTCCATGATGGCTTACAAGTAATGAGGAAGAATGCTAGAAATTCTCTGGCATAGTACAGTGGCTCTCAGCCTTGGCTGTACATTGGACTCACCAAGAAGCTTAAAACGGAAATTAATGTGTAGGTCCCACATTAGAGTCCAATTTTAATATTTCTGGGGTACATCCTGGGCACTGGGCTTCCTGAAGCTCCCCAGGTGATTCTAATGTGCACTCTGAATTGAAAACCACCTGATGATAGAGAAGGAATCTGAAGGTTTAGGGATATGGGAATATTCTAGTAGATTTCTTATGTGCAACTTGCTAAGCTCCCTTCTATCAGTCACCCTGAAAGAACCAAGTGGACACTCCCTTAGCAACGCATCTTTGAAAATCACTGTGGCGAATGTCTTCTATAGGCCAAAGATGACTGATGGTAGGAGATGCTTCAGTAGAAATGGCTCTGTATTTCTGTGGAAATAATGGTATGCCAAAGAAGTTGAGGCCAGATTAAGGGTCATAACCATAAAAAATAAGGTGCTTATAATCGCATTCATAAGGCAAGGGTTGCAATGGCAATAGTGTGCTGACTTGCATTAACCTGTGTCAGTGACTTACTGATTACTAAGTCCCTCAGAATGAAATAGATGAGCAGCCTACTGAGGTGTGGCTTAATATATAAAAGAAGAAAATGTCTAAGTCTAGTGTTAAAAATCTAATTCAAGTCATCATGATGCGAATTTATAGCCTCTCATCTAGTTCTAAGACCTAAATGAAAACATAGGCCTGGAGGCTATCCATTGAAGGGGAGGTTGGTTCCCTTTGAGATAGGATTTGCATCATAGCCATTGATCAATATTGGGTATTGATCATAGCATATTCCCTAGACCTCTATGTGAGCTATAGCCAGTTACCTGGATAGCCCTGCACTGGCAAAAGAGAACTACTCAGAACTTCAGGAAGATTACTAAATAAAGTCTCTGAACTGCCACCAATCACTAGAGTCTAAACACAGCCTATCTATGAAGAGTCGGCATTTACTGAGGTCCAGTGATAGATAGAATCTTGATTCATCTCATAGGGACCACTGGCTTATCCTATGGGTTATTTGTGGAGGATTATGACAGTATAAAGCAAGTGGAACTTCTAAAACTGCATTCACTGCCAAGAAAGCAAATCAAAAGCAGTGCTGCATTTGTCTCTTCAGGTCCACCATCTGCCCTGTCCCCCTGAATTATGTCTCTCACAGCGTCAACAAACTCCCTTAAACCCTGACTGTTGAGATTCAGTCAATGGCAAGCACCAAAGATCAGAAGGCAGAAGGAGAGTGTTGTTGGGTTGTTTATTCCTCCAGTTTCCTCTCCTCCAGGCCTCAGACTGACATGAGCTGAGAA
>NW_006382178.1:0-2166 GCF_000327345.1 Myotis davidii
ATCATTGATCAGCTGCCTCCTGCACACCCCAAAGCTGGTTAGTGCTAGGTAGGGCTCTTGTTGGCATTAGGGCCCCTTCTCACTGTTAGGGGTGTTTATGATCCCTAGTACCCCAGCCTCTGTTGTTCACCAGCAGTGTGTGTGTAGCTTTGGGCTTCAGCTTCCTCATTAGTTAAATGTGAGTGTTCAGTTAATCTCTGAGACCCCCTCTAGCTCTGAGATATAGCTTTTCTAAGATTCACAAAGATCCTTATAACGGGCAATCGTCTTGTGTAATGGGAGTATCTTATCTAACAGAAAATTACAAAATCCACTGTGGAATGTATTTTTCCTTTTTTTCTCACTTGTCCATTGATTACTCAACCTACGTTTCTTATGTTTTCTCAGTGATCGGATATTGTATTATTTTTATTCCTCTTCCAGCCAAAGGCACCTGCTGAATTGTGCCATGTGCAGCCTACACAACCACCCATGGAAAGCCTGCATCCTTACTGGATAGACTCACTTCCTGCGTAGTTTAGAAAGCCCTCTTTGTCCACTCTCTCCATAACTATTCAGTTCTCTAATAAAATCAGACTGATGCACGGATCTTTTGGTATTCAGTATAACAACTGATCCTTTGTCACGTAAGCTTTCTTGTATGTAGCTACTGATATTGTGTGTGTTTGCATGTTCTTTGCTTAGCCTTCCAGTGTAGGCTGTGAGACAGGGTATGGTGATCTTATCTACCTTTAGCATCACCTCAAACCTCCATAGATCTCAAGCATTGGTTGAATAAGTGGTAAAGTATTACATGCAGAAGTCTGACATGGAGGGTGAATCAACGATATTAGAGATGGCCGAGGAAGATGAGCCTTTCAGCGAAAGAGGCCTCCTTGGGCTTGGCATTGATTGCCATGGTAAATTTTCCCTAATTCAGTCTGGATTTCAGAAATTTACCAAGAATGACTTACATAACACATTACAGATTTCTAGCTCCAAATACATCTCAGAAAGAGAAATACAATTAGATGTCTTAGAGGGACATGTTAGGAATTGCAAGTTATAGCTTCATGGGTTGAAAGCCAGGTGATACAACAGGGTTTTGCATAAATTGTTTCTACAGAGGAGTTTCATACAAGGTAACATTGGTGATGAGAGGTCTGGTACAGTTGATCTCCACCAGCAACACTCAGGCTTTCTTGATTATTCCACCTCGTTGGATTGCTCACCAAAGCTATCAATGAAAAACATAAGCCGTATTAATGAAGGTGGAAATAGTATTTATGAGGGTGAAGTATTAGTGAGGTGTCTTTACGTGCATTATCTCATTCGGTCCCCTTAACAATGTAGTATTTTCTACATTGTAGAAACAAGATAACCTTCTCAAAATTATACAGTTCATAAGTGGGATAATACAGATTAATGAATGCAGGATTTTCAGAGATCCAGATGTAGTCAGAATGGGTCACGTAAAAATCATTTAACAGAAGTGTGCAGTAATTATGTCAACATAAAATGCAAAATAGAAACTGGGGATGAGAACCACCTATTAACTTCTTTAGAGGAAAATAATGCCTGCCCTTGAGATAAGAGCAGGTAACTCAAAATGAAAATTCTAAAACAAGCTCCCAGAAATGTTATTGTAGATTCACTCCTGCAGACACAGAGGTGTAAGAGACAGTTTAAAGTGAAATCCTTCTATTTTGTGCCCAGCTTCAAACTATATCTCCAGCCCTTAACCAGAGACTAGCTAGAGAAGCCAACCCTGGCATGGATGGGCACTGAGGGAACAAATCACATCAGATAAACTTGGCTTCTTTTCCTGATAGAATTAGAAGATTGGTGGAAATGGTAACTCAGTAGGTGCCCTATGTGTTTATTTTAGCATAATACTTGATAGCCTATTTTCATGACAACTTCCTTTGTGAAGAAATGCAAACTGGCTTGGGCATAGTGACCATCACTGATGTCTGAAAGTAGCTACTGACAATGATTGTCATTTGTGTCTGAAAGTAGTTGTGGTAAATAAGGGGCAATAATGAAAAAACCCAATGGAAATGGGTTTCTTCCAGTAAGGACCAGAGGGTTAAAATCCCAATACCTAACATTTTCTGAAGGACAGGGAGGTGGGAGGCCCAGGTGATTTTTTGGAACAATGATCCTATATAATAAAAGGCTAATATG
>NW_006382179.1:0-2171 GCF_000327345.1 Myotis davidii
TTAATTTTCTGGGCCACAGACTGATAACCCAGAAAGGGACAAGTGGAAGATTAGTAGTTCCGAAAACAGATATTGCTGATTTTGTAATCTTACAGTCTGCATGGTTACAATCCACCTCTCCTACTCTTCTGGAGGTATATAAGCCAACAAACATAGAAACACGCTGGGTTCTTACCCTACTTGCTATTAAAGTTCTAAATTTCCTGCAATATATGGAAAAATCTGTTGCAATATAAGGTTGAGTCGGATTATTGTTGTGCCTTTTAATTGGTTCTTTTAAGAATTTCTTCCAATCTTCTTATTTTTTTACTCTCCCCCTTCAGTAGTGTATATTTGAATTCTTAGACAAAACTAAATAATATAAAGGTTAGGTGAGCTAGAAAGTTTGGCTAAGTTAAAAAGAAGCAGAAATAAGTAAATAACATAAAGTAATGTTTTAATGCAATAAAAAGGAGAATCTTGAAACTATAAAATGGAGTATAGAAATATCACAGAATAGCTCCACAAAGAGCAATTGATATAGCTATATAACTAAAATGATAGACAAAAAGTATATTCTATCTGATATCTGTTTGAGTTTCTTAAAAGAATTCTATTACAGCTTTTGTGGACAATACATCATTTTAGTAGAAGCTGAGTGAGATATTATGGTGCTACCCAGTCAACTGTTACCTTTTGTAAAATTGTCCTCAGATGTCCTATACTTGATGGAAGAGAAGGAAAATAAGTCTCTAACTATTATAAATTTTCCTAGTAAAGAAGGAGAAAGAAGGAAGGGAAAGGAGGGAAGAATAAATAAGCAAAAGAGACACTTATCAACAGATATCAATGGTCTTTGGAATTAAACTTACATCAATAGACATACAAATATCTAACTTTGAGGTCACCAAGCTCTATTTTATTTTACTATCAATTTTGGCCCTATCTTGGTCACTATTTGTATTTATGCTTCCATTTCATATTTTATGAAAATTTTATTTTCTAAAATATCAGACTTTAAATAAAAACAAATACATTTTTTTAAAAAACACTGTGTTTTATTTGCTTTTTCTCTTTCTCTCTCCCTCTCTCTCTCTTTTTCTTTCTCCCTCCCCCTCCTGCCTCTCCCTATCTTTCTCTCTTCCCTTTTCTTTCTGTCTCCCCTCTCATTTCCACTCTTCTAGTTACTTTCCAGTTTAAAAAAGTCAGACATATTTGTCTCTTTTCTTTAAAAAAGAGCTATAATTTAACTGTATCACTTTTAAAACTACTCCCAACTGAGCAAAGCCACGATGAGTTTGCCAAATCTTTATTTCCTAATCAAACCTTTTCTTCTTCTTCATTATTTTTGATGGAAAAGCATTTAAGAAAAGACTAGGAAATTTTTCTCTCTTTATATCAGGCTGATTAATGCAAATTAACTGCCTCAGCAGTTTACATGAAATTTGGAAATCTTTGGTATCTGATGAGAAGGCAGACTTTGTTGTTTTTTTAAAAAATAAAACAAACAAACTATATGTAAAACTCCAGAATTCCCTATAGATATTGCTCTACTGAGAATACTAATATTGCTGTGAACTTCAAGGATATTTGTGCATGTTTGTTTTGAGCTCTGATAATTTCTAACCTTAACATTAATAGAGTTATAATCTGTATCAATTTCTATACAGGTATTCCAAAAAAGGGAAATGAGTTACTTAGATACCTCATCTCTTACATGGAGATAATAAAGTATCTTACTGGGTTGTTGTGAGAGTTATACATTTAATAGTGTATATTTAAAAATTTAGAAGACAGTCTGATCCAGGCTGTGCATTTAATATGTATTTTTAAGTTATTTTCATTAAGTATATAGAATCGGATTTGGTGAAACATACTACCTATTTTAATCTCTTCATGTTTAGGCAAGAAGATATTTAGGAACTTTCTCTTCATTCCATTCCATGTAGTCCTAGAGAGAGTTCAACAAATATGTGAACTGCTGTACAGAAAAGTCAACTCCTGACCAACTATTTGAAAGAGAAAAATGTGTTATGCTAAAAAGGCAATCAATCATGGAAAGAAAACAAGTGGTGTACCTGGTTGGAAGCCAGCTGATTTTTGGAGAGTGCATCTAGGAGAAATCATAGTTATTTAGTAGAAGGATGTGATCATTAGAAATACCTGATACTAAAAATCAGGAGAGTTTTTTT
>NW_006382180.1:0-2170 GCF_000327345.1 Myotis davidii
AAAAAACAATTTAGAAAGTTATCAAAACAAAAAGGAGAAAAGTACGATTTAGAGACAGGAAATATTCACCAAGTTTAAAGGGAGATTTGATTTCTTCAAGATTAAATGAGTACATTTTTGCAAGAAGATAGGATAACAGAATGCTGTTACAGTGATAGTGGCCATTGCAATGAATATCCAGAAGTATTTCACAATGAATTGAATTATGTCATGCATATCAGCAGGAGATAAACAGATAAACTGGCTTCGAGATTGTAGTAATATAATCTGGTTCACAGTATTTTAGACTTTGACCATAACCAATTAACAACGCTAAATATATGGTTAACTGTTAATAGATCCTATACTAGTATGGCTAATCATAATTCTCATTAACTAACTAGTATATTTTTCTAGTGTAAAGATTTGTAGGTGTCGTTTAAAACAAGGCTAAAATGAGCTCAAATTCTCTATAATTTTATATCATTGCATATTCATTAGCATATATATGTATATTTTCAGTCATAAGCTCAATTTAAATAAAGGAATGCATTCAACGTTATTTAAAGTTGGCATTCTAATCAAAATACTTCAAACATTTATTCAAATTACAAAATTTGATTTTGTAATTTATTTTATCACCTAGACATAATAAGGTAAATTCAAATGGATGTACTTAAAAACTTGGATTTCTTTTCTTGTTCTGGGTTAAATAGAAGTGTCCTATTTAAAATGGTTGAGAAAAGGGTGAATATTTCCTTCAGTTTTTGTTTGCTACAGGTATTTTTACTTATAATTCATGATGAATATCAGATATTAAGGTAAGTTTTTGGGAGATGATCAAATTATAGTTTATGCATAGTAACATTTGCTTTATGGTGATAACATCAGAATCACTCTACTGTCATTATATTCCCTGTTTCTTATTTCTAGCTTAATGGCAGGAGGAGTGAGAGTGAAGGGCAACAAATTCAAAGAAAAGCTGACCCACCTTTTTGACATAAACTTAGTATTTAGATCTCACATGCTGCCTTTTACTCAATTTATCAAGTTATTTGACTCTTTACATAAGCACCATACGTATGTCTATCACTCTGGATAATGTTCTACATTCAAAGTTTCAAAGTCACGTATACATTTAACTATAGCTCTATTGGATATAACTACAATGAGAACTGCTTTTCAGCAAAAATGTACATGATTGATCATAACTCATTAGTGATCACAATTCAGCATGTTTACTCTTAGATACCAGTAATATGGCCTCCTATGAATCCTGAGCAAGGTGTGAGCAGGGATAATCACATGTGGTCTCTTCTCTCCTCTTTCAGGCGAAATTGGATAACAGTCTACAATATTCTTCCTTAAAGCTATAAGGGTGCCCATGTATTAGACTTGTCCCTAATTTTGTCCAAAACACCTGTACCATTTCCTTATATGGCCCTCCTCCTACTGAAGTGAGCATACAAGCCTTCCACACTTATAATTACCTGTTTTTCTCATCTTAAAAGCACTTCTGAGCCATCAATTCCATGGAGATCCATGGAGATATGAGTTTGTTTTTATTTTTAATAAGAGGTTTTTCCTAGAATAGTTTTAGATTTACAGAAAAGTTGTTAATATGGTAACATATGTGCCCCATATGCCACACACACAGTTTCTCCTATTATTGCATCTTATTAAGATATGTTTGTAACTATTAATAAACAGATATTAAAACATCGTTATTAACAAAAGTTCATAATTTGTCCACTTTTTTTAACCTAATGTCCTTTTTCTGCTTCAGAATCCCACCCAGGGAACGTCACATTTACTGCTCATGGCTCATTAGGTTCCTCTTTTGGTAACAGTTTCTTAGACTCCCCTCATTGTCAGTCACCTTAACAATTTTGCTGAGTATTGGTCAGAAAATTTATAGAGGGTTACATAATTGGGATACGCCTAATGTTCTTCTCATGTTAGACTGTCATGGGCTTTTTGAGGACAGAACACAAAGGTAAAGTGGCATTCTCAAATATCAGATCAAGAAACATAATATCCACGTGACTTATTGCTGTTGATATTAACCTTGATCATGAAGTACTGTTTGTCAAGATTATCAACTGTATATTCTTGTTTGGCTTTTTTCCCATATTGTTCTCTTTGGAAAGAAGAGACTATGCACAACTCAAAGTGTGGGGGCTTTTGTTCC
>NW_006382181.1:0-2172 GCF_000327345.1 Myotis davidii
CTCTGTAACTCAGTATGCACACTCTTGTACTAGAACACACATGTCCAGTCTCCTTCCAGGGCAGGGCTGTATCTTTTACCACTGGGCCACGTGCACAAAGAGCACTCAACTGCTCACTACTGTTGGTCTGTTTTACCTCAGCACCTACAAGTCAAGAGTTTCAAGGATTTTTGAAGTTTGCTTTTTTGTGTATGTGTATTTTACTAATTCCAAACACTGCATGATTCAGAGGAAAACTAATTTCCCGGAAACTCAACTGAAAGTACATTCATTGGTCCTGAGTACTTATCAAGTGCCTACATCCAGCATGATGGAAGGTAACAGAGCTCTGGAACCTAAGATTCAGCTGGGGAGATAAGGCTCATATTTGCTAACAACTCAGAGAAAACTACTGGGCAGTATCTTCATTTAGTACAAAGAGAATCTAAAAATGACAAGATCACAGAAAACAGAAACAATTATTCCTTTTGGGCATAGCGTATGCAACCATCGAATTTACCTAGGAAGCAAGTTTTGCAGAGATCCATGTCACTGCACTGCAGGCACCGGTAGCGATGCCAGGGGGCAATCTCATCACATCCATCACAAGAGATGTCCACATTTAACAGGTCACAGTAGCGAGCAATAAACATGTGCATCTGTAAGGTGAAATAAACACAATTATCCAATAGCCACTATTCATTAATCAATCCATCCTTTAATAGGTCCTTAAAATATTCCAGGCATTGTACTAGGTGCTAGGATTAGGAAATGAAGGAGCTTAGTGTCTAGTTGGGAACTCCCTCCAGCAAACACATGATACCATACAATATAATAAGGGCTCTGATAGGCATATACAGGAGGCTTAGAGAACACAGAAGAGGGACATCAAAGGGTGTTAGGTTTTTCAAAGGAGATAATTCCTCAATTGTGACCTGAGGGGCAAATTGGTATTAGCTAGGTGGGGTTAGGGTGAGAGCATGCCAGAGAGAAGCAATAATAAGCTCTATAGGAAGCAAAAGGGAGCTAGACTCAAGAAAGCGGCAAATATTCAGTATATAGAATACATCAGGGATGGGGAATAACCAGGTAAACTTAGAAAGGGTAACCACAAAGTGCCTCCAGTGCTAGTCTACAGAGCCACCGACCATCTTAAAATAGAAGACTAACGTGATCAGATTTGAGCATGGTTAGTACGTGAAGACTGGATTGAAGGGGGCAAGACTGGATAGGGAAACTGACCATGACAGACACTGTTAAAGCAACCCCATGACCTCCCGGTGCACAGGTCTGGGCTGAGCAGTAAATGAGACTACAAAAGGTGGGCAGATTTGAAAGGCATTAGGAGGCAGAAGGAGGATTCTTAGGGAACCACAGGATATAGGGATCAGTAAAAGGGAAGGGTCAAGAACGACATCCAGCCTTCTGGCTTGGGTACTTGGTTGGACAAGGGTAGTGTTCACAGTTAGAGGAAATTGCAAAAGAAGCATTGTTTACTAGCATTTAAAAAGAAAACCTTCTGGGGAGATAGTAAGGCACTGTTTCATGAGCAAATTGTTTTACTGGAAAGTAACTGGGGCCACGGTACGGTTTATCTTTATAGCTTAGAAATAAGGGAAATAAGTCACTAAGTCACCATACAGTAGTCGTTCAGAGCAAATATGCCAAGTCACTCTAGAACTACAGAAATTTACGGAGAAAAACTGCAAAGGCCAATTTGGTATGCTCCATCCAAGCACCACAGAAGTGCTATATGAGTAAAGTAACTGGCACATAGTAGGCATACAATACTAAGAAAAACCGATGAATCTGAGATAGCAGATGCCTGGCACAATGTGGTGGTGACAGATTAACACCGAGTGGGAGAGATGGACATGCAGTTATCTGAGCCTAGTGCCTTTACACATCTGAATCATGTAACTCTGATTCCATATCCACATGGCTGCTTCCATGCTCACCAAGCAACCTGATTGAGACATGGCTTCCCATGTTGCTTGCCTATAGGAGAGGTCAGGGCCTTCAACAATTCCATCTCTCACTGTAAATTAATAAACTGGCCTCATGAGCCCATTTTCTGTGAGTCTAGTTCTATGGGAGAGAGCCACTCCCTGAGTGTGGTCACGTCAGTATCCTGGGCCCCTCAGGTAAAGACCACACTCAGTGACAGTGCACTCACTAAGGCAGTGGTCGCCA
>NW_006382182.1:0-2173 GCF_000327345.1 Myotis davidii
CCTGGCCAGGGTGTGACCTTCCCTCCCTTTATCTTTTATCTGTTTAGCTGACATGAGCATCTGGCGACCAAGGATACAGTTAGAGCACATGGCTCCCCTATGTTCTGTGGTCTCAATACAGAAACCTTAAGTCTGATTAAGACTTAGGAAAAGAAAAAGCTCCCGTGGTGAATGGAAAAAACTGGTGAAAAGGGGTGAGGAGTGGGCCAATCTATGTGCTAATTCTTGCTTTGCCTCACCCTGGCGTGTGGCCCTCGACAAGTCACTGGGCTCCAGTTTTCACCTCTATTTCTTTTTTATCAGTTGTTCTCATTGGAGGTGAGCCCTCCTGAAGGGGCCTTTGTAACATGCAGGGGGGAATTTTTGTCATCAGTGACTGGGAAGCCCCAATGCCAGTGGTGCCCCTAATGAGAAACACTGGCTCTTCCGGTCCTCTGAGCCTCTGCAGTTCTCTGCTCTGCCTGTGTGATGGTTGCTGCTGTGGGCCGGGACTTGCGGGATGCTTTCTGAAGCGTGCGATTCTCTGCTCACACTGGGGACACATGGCTGTGGTACAACTCCGGGATCTTCAGGGCTGCAGATGCTCCGTTCTCATTTATTCCCTGCTTGGGAGCTGAGCTGTCCTTGCAGGAAGATCTGGTTGATTTGTTTGAAGAGAACAAGCACAGAGCACTTGCTCACTGGCTCCGTCAGCCAGCAGGAGCAGAAAACTGGCTTGCTCCGGTTCTAACTGCATCCTCAGAACAACTGCATTCGGGGCTCTGTTGTCCTGTGCAAAGCTGAGCAGCGCCCTCCCTGGGACACACTGGGAATATACACGACCTGCTGCTCTGAGAACATGCCTCGCCGCGGGGAGAAAACGTCCCAGAGCTGTGGCTTGAGCTGAGCAGACCACTGCCATCCCATGCGGGTGCCTCAGTGAACACTGCCTTTGGGGAAAGCAGCCCACGCCAGGGTGCAAAGCCTGAGGGGAGGAATGAGAGCTGGGCTTCGGTGCTCCCCTGCTTCCCTGGCCAGGCGCTCTTGTGCACGAGCTGCACAACTGTACCCAGTGGCCAGACCTCTGCTCCCCATCCAGCTGGGGACCCACCCTTGGCTTCACTCGGAGCCTGTCTCTCTGCAGCTGCTTCATTGCAGCCTGAACCTAAAGCATGTACTTCTCAGATTCCAATCCAAAGGGATGGGTGCAGGGATCCAGCCCCCCTGGTCTGACATTCAAGGCTTTCTATACTCTGGTTCCAATTTTGCTTTACTCCCCACTACTCCCCAGACACTCCCAGGCACACTCCCTTAGTCATTGCCTCCCAAGTCACACCTGTGAAATTTCATCTTCGTGCTCTCTCACACTCTTCCTCTGCCCCCCCTGTTATCCAACTATTGGAAGACGTGGCTCATTTGGCCTTGGCTCAGGAATCACTGGAAAGCCCCCAGGTTCCTTTACTTAAGAATGGCTAAGCAGTTACCATAGTGACAAATAGCTTCTCTTTCTGTTCTCCCAGATCAAAACAAATAAACAATAAAGAAGCAAATTGTCGAAGGGCAAGGGATCTGGCTTCCTGCCTGGATTGGCAATGAGAACATCCGGACAAGGATGAGGCCAAATCGGTGACCCTGGTTTAGTAAGTTGCCCATGAACTTGGCCTGGGAGGCTTTGGCTTCATCCCGATTGCCTGAGGGCCACCCGCCTGAGTGCCAGAGCAGGAAGCTCTCTCTCCCAATGACTCACTTGGAGACCACATGGCTGAGGCTCCTGCAACCAGGAAACCAGCTATGTCTGCACAGGTGGCGCCTCACGTATATGCGGGTGGGTCTGATTGATAAGTTTAAGAAGTGCTTTGACTGGTGTTCAGATCTCTGGTGAGTTTGCAGCAGGACTGGCCTCTTTCGGATTCACAGCCATCACAACTCAGTACAGCAAATGTTTCAGAAAATGCCCGGAAAAGGGCATCACTGCTGAGTTTCCCTAGCGATGCTATCATCCCACAGGTATATACCAAGCATGTCTGGGATCCAGGCACCGTTCTAGGTGCTGGACATGCAGCTGGGAACAAAACAGACAGAACTCCCTGTCCCCATCAGCTTCCACTCCGGCTCAGTGCCTGGTCCACTCTTAACATGACCCAAGCCCTCAGCAGGCAGTAGGGCTATGACAGAGGTGTCACAGAGCTCCTGG
>NW_006382183.1:0-2174 GCF_000327345.1 Myotis davidii
TTGCCTTATATGCATGCATACAAGTCCTTTGGTAGCAGATCCTTTTAGTGGCAACATCCTGGCTGCCAAGGGAGGAGAGGAGAGGCAGCTGTTCCTGCAGACACAAGCTGTGCTTCTTATGCAAATGAGCAGCAGCCGGCCCCGGGCTTAGGCTCAGCAGTCACGTGGGTCTTGTGGTTTGAAACTAGATTCCACTCTGAGAAGGCCTATCCTAGAGTTGATCCATTGAATGTTTCTGAGTTCAGTGGTGCAGGCTTCCCTCTTCGGTGCCCCAACAGATAGAATATGGTGAGGGCTCTCCCATTGCCCGGGGGTATACCAGACTTCTAAAGTGGGAGGCTCACAAATCCATGAAAGGCTTCAGTTGAAAATGTATTGACTATTCCCTTAGAACAACAAAGGCCATGGAAAAAACAAAGTCTGGGAGACATCCTATGGCAAGAATCTAGGAGCAGATCTAATTGCTACTTTGTCTAAAACTGATGAAGATGGATTGACAACCACATCTGGTGTCAGAATCATGTGTCACCTCCTGAAACAGCAGTGCCTGAAATGGGAGGAGCACTCTCCTTCCTTTATTTTCTGTTTCATTGTGGATCAGAGACCCAGGACTTTATGAACCAGAAAATCATGTCCCCACCTGTTAGGGACTGCAAGTTTGTGTTCATATGTTGAAATCTTAATCCCCAAAATGATGGTGTTAGGAAAGGGGCCTTTGGTAAGGGCAGGAGGGTGGAGCCTTCACGAAAGGATGAATGTGCCTTTATAAGCAGAGCCCTTGAGACACGAGAGCCGGTCTCCTCTTCGAAATGAGACTATTTCGAGGTAGTGTGAATATTGTCTCCTTATGTTCACCTCCTTTCACCATTTCTTTTTAGACAGGTACTCAGAAAATAGCTTCTCAGAAACTAAAGGTAGATAGATGCTAGGAGCAATGCTTTGCACATCTAAGGTATTCAGTATACATTTGTTGAATGAATGAGTAAATGATTCCAAGGGATGTTGGCCCCATAATGAAGCGCTATAGATGAGAGTTGAGATGGGCAGAACATTCATGGAAGCACAAGTTGAGTTATGTACATACACTGAGTTATAAGTATAGGTAGGAGGAGTGTCAATATGATGCCAACTTAGTCCAGCCAAAAACCACTAGAATAAAGCAGGCCAGAAACAAGAAATTGTGATTGCATCTGTGTTCCTGATAATGTTATGAGAAATGGATCCCACTAATACTTAAGTGGATGTGAGTGAAGCCAGCACCACCATGCATCCTGCCAATCTCACTGGTGGATTGCATGTATGTGTACTGGTTCCACAGAATAACCTTCCAATTGTTGTTTTCACTTACGTATAGATCACTGGCACTGAGGCAGTAGAGTGGTCACTATTGTTTCCATCCAAAGGAATATGAGTTTTGAAATCAGCCATTTCCAGGTCAATGGTCCAGGGCTGCAATTTGTGAGTTCTGACCCTAGTTATTCTCTTACCCTCATTTTTCTGATCTGAACTATGCTACATCTTCAGGAGTAGCAATGCTATCTACCTCCCCAGGGTGTTTTGAAGAGTAAACGTGAGACAGTACTAGTATATGTAAATAGGCAGGTTCTTTATAACTAACAAAAGGTCTATAAATGTTTTTTAAGTAGACATAAAAATGAATAAACTGTCCTAGGACTTGAAAGACACAATCCAATGGACATTAATATGTTTGCAAGATGATAAGAGAGTATATTATTTAAAATAAAACATAATGTGGAAAATCTCCATGCTGTCCTCTGAAATAGATTCTACGGTCCTTTCTCCCAGAGCAGCTGTGCCTTCTTTGAGATGTAGAGCTTGTGTCATTAAGTGGGGGCTTCCAGGCATCCTGCTTGGCTGAGATTGCCGAGGGTCTACGGAGGAAAGGAGTAATGGGGCCTGCTGCCTGTGGGAATCTTTCCTTTTTCTTGGAACTTTATGGCTAACAGTGCCTGCAAGTCTCATTTCAGATTGTGGGTCTCCTGAGCAGACATAATGTTTCCCTGAGCCTTTCCATATTTAAATGAGGCTATCTGCACCCCGTGGTATGCACAGGAGTCCATGGTTTATAACACAAAGTCATAATTGAGACTGGAGCAACTTGAGTCTTCTTAGTGAGGTGTTTTGCTTTGTTTTTCTCCCAGGATCCTTCAGTG
>NW_006382184.1:0-2174 GCF_000327345.1 Myotis davidii
CAGGTTGAGAACCGCTGCTAGCATTTTCAATGTTCAGTCTATCTACCTAACATTTTAATCATTAGACATAAATGTAAAAGAATCAAATTCCACTCGCTGATTTGAGATTGCTACATCCAAATTTCATCCTTTCTATTTCAGAATTTGTGACACTTGAGGAAATCTCTGTGTTAAAATTTGATTGATTGAGAAGGGAAAGTCTATCATAACTTGGTCATCCTGCTTTATCCAGTGCAAACTGGAAACATGGAAATAACCCCAAAGTTACCGTGGGCGGTGCTGTGGACTCAGAGCATTCCAATTAGCATCAGAAAATCCCAGCAGAAGTGAGACAGGTTGGCAGATCAAGTTCAAATTTTAAGTTTAATTCCGGCTTACACAGGCAATGATTTCATTATTTAAATTAAGTTAATGTAATAGTGACCTTTAATTTTCTAATCTATTTCTTTTAAAACACAATACATGTAGGAATCATTTGACACACACACATACACATTGTGGATTTTTTATTGTTTAAAAGCCTTCATTTAAGGTTTTTAGTTGTTTTGATTTGTTTTGTTTTGATATGGTCATAGTAGTTTTGACCTGTAAGATATAGAGGGCCTTTTGGATATGTGGTAAGGGTTTCAGAGATGTAACAGGTTAGAAGATCCAAGTTGCTTGTTACCAGAAAACCACAGAATGGCACAAGGTCTTTTCCTCGATTATAAATAATTGCCTAAAATTATCACTAGAAAGTAAATTTCTCTCCTCAAGAATGTAGAAAGAAGTCTGACTGAAGACAATAAACTTGGAGATTCATCTAGCAGGCTTAAAAAAGTAAATTAAGAGTATGTTAAAGTTTAGCTGTTAAAGCAAATCAGGAGGACCAGGGAGTGGGACGGCTTCTGTGAATGGCTCAGTTTGAAACCAAGAGATCACCTTCAAATGGCTGCTCTTGGAATATTTTTTCTTACTTCAGAGTAGAATATTAATTTATAATTGTGAGATGAAATAGAATTACAAAAAAAGTAAGCAGAACAAAATCTTTAAAATTAGGGTTTGCAATTTATTGTCAATAGAATAATTATAATTAGATAAAATACCTATTATTTTCACTGGTTTCAAATATAGCCTATAGGATCATTTTTAGTTTGTGTATATTTGAAAGGCATGGCCGAGATTGATTTTAAAAATTCTGGTATCTGATAGAAAATTGAGTGATAACCTACATAAGGTAGACATTTACTATTTATTAACTTCTTCAAGGTTTAGAGAAGTAATTTTGATTGATATTAAAAAACCATGAAGGGGAGGGTGAAAAATATTTAAAAATGTACTCAAGAGGTCACAGCAGAAAAGGAAGGATGGTAGAAAGGGAGAGGGGAGGGAAGAGAGTGAGGGAGAAAGAGAGGGAGTGAGGGAAGGAGAAAGGAAGAGAAGAAAGAGAGAAAAAGAAAGCAAGAAAGAGATAAAGAGTAAGAAACTAATTTCTAGTAAACCTGTACAACACACAAGGAGCTATATTTAATACTCTGAAGCTATTAACTCATCTAATTCTGAAAACAATGCTATGGAAGAAGCATTATTCCTTTCTATAGAAAAGAGTCCTTAAACTCTGAGCAGTTACAAGACTTCCTTAATGTGAAAGCTAGTTGGCGACCATGACTCAGCACCCCATCTCTCTGCTCACAGCCTACACTAAGGCACTAAAGCCTGTGCTGTTGTCAGGCATTTTTCCAGGTAAGGAAAACCTAGCATAGTTAAACTTTATTGCTTTGATTTTTAATTTTAGGTACAATCTAGCTCTTTGCAGAAAGTAAGGATTTATAGAGCTGGCAGGAGAGAACGTATTGAAATAAACTACTTTATTAGAAATAAGACTGTGATACTGGTGTTACTTCAAAGGCTCCAGTTGATGTAATTTCTGTGGAAGGTGGGACTTTTGGAAATAGGGAGAAGATGGCCACAGAATGCTTTTAACTAAAGAGATTAACAAGTGCAAATCAGAATACAGCCAAGGGGAATATAAAAATTCGTTGCAAGAATGAAAAGTTTTTTATTCCTCTTTTAATATAGAATCATGTCCAGGTGATGTATTTTGGGGATTATAGTTAAAATAACCTAGGGACAAAGTATGTAAACTACAACTTGTCGTATCTTATCCTATACAATAAAGAGCTAATTGCTAATTA
>NW_006382185.1:0-2174 GCF_000327345.1 Myotis davidii
CCCACACACGATGGACTAATAGACGACAATTAGCCTGATGGTACACTGGACCCAGCTACACTATGAAATGGAGACTCTGGACGTTGGCTTGGTTTCTAACTTGGCTAAATCCATAGCTATACCTCTTTCAGGATTGGATTAAGGAAGGCTTTGGAATCCTAGGGATATGATTCCATGCAAATAAAGTTTTCAACCACATCTCATCCTCCCATGAGGGCCCCTGGAGATGCTTATTCCAGTAATAATCCAAGAATTCCACCCCCACTAGCAATGGAGAAATTGCACTCACACATTTTTCTGATAACACTGCCCTTATGAGACCTATTTTGGATTTCTGACACCCAGGACTATAAGACAATACATTTGTATTGTTTTAAGCCACTAATTCTGTGGTAATTTGTCACAATAGCAATAAGGAAATGAATACACCTCTACATACTCATAATGATAGCATTATATTACTTTGTCTCAAAGATGCTATTTATTTTAAGATACAAAACTAATTTCATAAAAGACTTGGCAATGAGTACAAAACATAAACATTTGTTTTATGAGTTCACAATAGCTTATTTTAATCAATGCAATTACATATTTTAATCTTTTTTGATATAACAATCAAACTTGGAGCTCAAGTTTTCCTTATAGTCAGAATCTGATGATACTTCTAATTTTCTTTAGGTTATTTGGGAATTGTTTGATTTTGACATACTGTTTTTCATAATCCACATACAATTTCCTTGGAGATAGAAATTATCATTTTGAGGTGTTTTGTTTGCATTTGCTTCTTGTGGATTCATAGTACTATATATATTTTTTAATTGAATTAAATGTTGTTGGAAGTTTAATGGCTTCTCTTAAAACATAGTAAATATTTGTAAGGAAGATGTTAGTGCCCAGTGATAGTCCTTCACAATGCATGACTCGCCATGCTATGCTTCACTACCTTTAAAAGTCTTATGATTTATTCTGAAACACTGGTAATGTCTTCTGTGTCTAATTGCATTACCTGGATGTGACAGACAGTCTTCTGCATACTCAAGCTGCTTCATTGCCCACATAGTGTAATCTTTTTTGAAGACATTTAAGTTAGAATTAGAGATCTGTATTTTGGTGAGAATTAAGTTGCAAGTGTTGCTTCCAATTCAAAGAACTCAAATGAGTTAATGAAAAAACTCCTTTAGGCAGAATAGTTTTCTCTACTCAGGACAAAAACAACTGAGTTGCATCTTACTCCAATGCTGTTCAGATGAAAAGGTTATTTTATATTGATTATATGACATCTGGATATTTGGAGACATCGAACTAAAAATCTTGCCCTTTGTGGATCCAAAAAACATGGTAATAATATGAATAGTACCTAATATAGCACAGTCCAGATGAGGAAACTGAGGCTGGGAGGAAATACATCACTTCCCTAAGATTACAGGGTTAACAGAGGCAGCATTCAGAAGGAGTGATGCTGGCTATCTCTCTAAATCTTGTTTTAATTACTGTAGACCCTACCTCCTTTGCTGGTCCCAAAACCTATACTAAACTTTGTGATTCATGAACATGCTGATCTCTTCCCAGCCTCTATGTGGTAGGCAGATGGTCTTCAATTGTCCATCTGGCAACTTTTCTCAGCAGTGGCTCAGGGAATGTGCTCTAGACTCACGTAACTAGTCTTGGCCCACCACTGACTAACTAGGCTTCAGTGACCTCATTTCCAAAAGACACATTACTTAATTCATACCTTGTACGTTTTCAGTGAGAATTAAGTAAAATAACATAGGCAAAATGTTTAGCAACAATGAGAGGCACTTAAGAAATTATACTTAATGGGAAGGAGAAGAAGAAGCCAATAAGAATGAAATGTTTCTTTCTTTCCAACCACTTCTACCACTTCACAGTGTATTTTTTCATACTCTTCATTTAAGTTACACTCAGAAAACTTTTTTTGACCATTGACCTTGTGCATGCCCAGTGCTAGTTTTAGTATCATCAGGGAGAATTAATGTTACAAGAAACGTGAGGAGAACCCCTATCTAGAGTCAAAGAAAAACAGAGCCAGACACTAGTTAAAAATGATAAAAACAGAGTTTACTTTGTATTATCGCAGTGGGAGGAAAAGAGACCTCAGTGTGGAACTAAGCTTAATTCATAATACAACAAGAACAAGTGGGGATTTATAGCCA
>NW_006382186.1:0-2175 GCF_000327345.1 Myotis davidii
TTTTTTTCTCTCTATAGGGAGGAAAAGGCAGTCTATCATCATCTAATATATCATTATGCAGGTTGGTTCACTTAAACCATGCCTAGTTGAAAGTGGCATACTTCATAAATGTGCTTACCTACCATGCCTATCTTCATGTCAGATTATTTTAAAATATAAAAGTTAAGTGTACTTCTTCCCATAGGAATTTTATACATTTTCTATATAAAAATTAGGTAAAGAAGAGCAGTGGTGGCTTAAGTCATTAGTCCATCATGCTTTCCAGGCAAGATACCAGATTATACATAATATGACATTGCTTTATGCAAAATCTCTAATTAAGACAATTTACACACAAAAGTATGACATCATTGTTGTAAAGTAATACAATTGTGAATAAAATGGTATTGATTCAGAAGTTGGTTAGGATATTTCTGATTGGGAAAGCGAAGTGGAACCAAATTTTCATAGTATTTATTCTGGTTGATAATTTGTATTATTGAGGAATTTGGCATTACTTGCGTAGTCTATTCGACTATGTCGTGTCTGAGGATAATTTTACTATTATATATTTATATGTGAGAACCATCTTTCATATGGTTTCATCTGGCATCACTTTCATATGAAAGAAAAATAGGGACAAATCAACAGTCACCAAGATCCGTTCAATGCACTCCATGGGATTATCATGCTCTTTTGTGTCACTCAAGGTGAAGAAGCCAAAAATAGAAAGGGGGTTAGCACTGGCACAAAACAGAAAAAAAACTGGTAGACAGGTTTTCCTGGGAAACGCACTAGGCTACAACCTGTCAATATGTTGATCTTGTGGAATCCACATGCCTGTCAGCAGGGCATTATTTATACCTTCAGGAGAAAGTTTATTGCGAACACCAACTTTATAATTTCTCAAGGATCTGCAAATCAGCAATGAAGACCTCCTTAGCTATAATCCATATTTACTCATATAATAGTCTTCAGTCTGGAAAGGGGCAAAAGAGAAAGTTGTATGTCTGTGCTATTATTTTCACTAAATATTTGTCAAAATCTAATACATAAGAAGCTTTCATAATTCTAAAATTGAATATTTTAAAATTTGAAACATTAATGCATAAAGTGATTCCTAGTTAAATGTAGTTTGGGTATTACAAACATTTAACAAGCAGATGATCATCAAGCTTTAATCTACTGGAACAAAGAACTTCTGCACTAGAGACCAGTTTTGGCCGTGATCCAGTCTCGATAGTAGGCTACTCGAGTGTAGACGCCAGGCTTGTTTGGAAGAGCACATTCAGCTCCCCAGCTTACAATGCCAACAAGGAACCAAATGCCTCTCTGATCTGCCATAACCAGAGGTCCACCAGAGTCACCCTAGAAAGAAAAAGAATATGTACAATTATTATAATTTAAAGATGAATACTACATTTTTCTTCTATCATAAAGTTAGGGAGGGACAGAAAAAGGAGAAAAACAGTATTTAAACACTAAAAGGATTCTAGAGTGGAATATTTTTGTGTTCTCTAATAATTTATTTAAATAAAAGATATCAGTCTATGTCTTTGGATATAAAATACAATAATGGAAAACAAGTATGAAAAACTTCAACTCAACTGTTACCTAAAAGATATTGAAGGTATTGTTGCTAATGTAATCATCAGTATGATGAAGAATTATCTGAGTATCTCCCAAAACTTTCTTATTTTCAGACAGATGCCAGGAAAAAGGAAGGTTTTTATTTACTCACCACCAACATTGGACTCGTGGTTTCCATTCTTGTGTAAACATCTCTCCAATTTTCAGAATCGTGTAATTTGGCTAAACTACCCTCTACACTCCTTATGGTTTTAATCTACTAATATTTAGGTCATTTTTCTAGAATGATTGAACACATTGGCATTTGGATTTTCCTTTGCTCTAATCCTTCACATCATCGTGGATCATTCAATATCTATTGGATGAAACCACAGTCTCTTGGTTTCCCTACTTCTGATAATCTGGACACATTAAACATTTCCATGTCACTTCTGGACAGGGTTGCAAAGAGGTAAACGGCAAACTTTTTATCACCTGGAACTGCTCTACCTTTTAAATGCCATTTTTCTGCATTATGATTGCATGTACCTTCCCTTTAGTGCTCTCATTCCACCACTTTTCACTCTACACCTGCTTTTCAGCCTCATTAAGAATGCCAGTTCTTTT
>NW_006382187.1:0-2175 GCF_000327345.1 Myotis davidii
CTTTCTTGAAGCCAAAGATCTCAGGACCATTGCGGAGAGAAACTCTCCAACAGCATCCCCTAAGCATAGTTTAATTTTGGTGCAGAGTAATTCAAGACGTGAAAAACGACATGTGGGCAATCAAGGGTTCCATATTCAAAGACTGTATTTCCTGGATTCTGGGATTTTCTTCTACATCTTTTGTTTGTGTCTTTGTAACTCCTGTTTTACATAGTATTTTATTCTGTTAGTGGCCTCTTCAAAATCAAGTTGCTTTACACCGGGTGTGCTTGGGGCAAACTACTTTCTCGTGAATCTCCTCAAGCCTTCTTAACCTGGTTTAGCTTCTGAATTTCTAGTATTTAACTGCATATATTAAATCCCACTATAACTAGTGTGGTGGCATTTTTCAGTTAGTTTATTGTAATGGTATCATGAAACAATGAATGTGGAGCTGGAAGTCATAGTCTCATTTTACAAAAAATGATTAAACACCAAGAGTTTAGGTGCAGTTTTCTTACTGTGGTTGTTTGTTTTGAGGTGGAGAAAAAGTGAACACGTTAAAGGAAAATGGCAAATTGCATACTGAATGAAAAATTCCAAAGTGCTTTTCTCTTTCCACATGCAGTGTTAATAGCATTCAGTCAGGGACTCAGACTGGTCGATCTCTCCTGGATGGAGATCATTGAAAACAGTCGGTGTCCAGGTTTACTTACTATGACCGGAGCAGCAAAACGCTTCGATCTGCTCAAAGACAGAAGTGTGTGATCACATAGGACCCTTCTTAAAATTCTACCTATTTGTTTTGGATGCCAAAGAATGACACTTTCCCAGCATTTTTACTTACATGAACATAAGTTTGCTGAAGTGAGATACTTAGGAACATGTCTTACATTGGACAAGAGTTCTTGACACTGGCTTACCTCAAAAATATATTTAATGGTGTTAAAATATTTATATTAAGGTTTAGAAGTATTTCAATAAATTCTTATAACTACTAATCAGCAGAAGTTATCATAACTGTTCACGTGTATATTTCCCTCTGTCTCACTCTCATCCAATGCTTCCAATTTGACTGTGGCTGGGCATGTTACAATCTGAGTTTAGTAAACCAAAACATTAGGATTTCATTGGCTTAGATTTTAATTTTACACATAGTTTATAGGGTGATTTTTTTTCCTTGTGCAAAACAGGGAAATTTGAGGTTGCAGAAACGAGTTCTTCTGAAGCGTACATGATATGAGTCTTACAGCAGTTGAATGTTATGCTGTATGTTACCGATATGTTTGTGCATATACACACATATATATGCATATAAATATGTCTCATGATATATTTGCCTTAGTAAAATCATTGACCTCTAAGAAAAGTACCAGATGGAAAATTCGGGGATTCTTTTGGAGAATGTCGAATCCTAGTGAACTTAAGCCCCGGTGAATAAAAATAATAGAATGAAGATGCAAATAATTGTTCTATGATATCAAAGAACAGGGGCTGGGAAGGGAAAACAGCAGGGTGAATGTTGTTAGTATCTCAATAAACAACCGACATTTAGGAATTAACTAAAACCTTCACAATATTTACAGTTTCTGCAATATATGTTTTCTTATATCGTTTGTTGTATGGAAAATACTTAAAATGAAGGGGACTCTTTGCAGGAGAGGAATCAGGGTAAATGGAAATGTTTATTGTATGTCCTGCCCCAAAGGAGGTAGGACAGGTGCTTACAGCTGCAGAAAGAGGCCCTCTAGCCAGATTCCAAGGGGCTTTGATAAGAACGACAGACATTAGCCTGGGATGAAAGAGCCATGGAGAAGTGAGCAGGAAGCCTGGCCAGCCCGAGGTCTGACTGCTTCCTCAGTGGGTGATGGTTGGGAGGTGGGCCCACCTGGCTGTACACCTGGGAGCCTTTTTCACTTGTCCGAGCTAGGCTGGTATAAGTAGGTGAGGTGGCTCTGGGCCTGAGCGTGTTAAATGCTCCCAGGTATTTCTGTGTGCTAATGAGGTTTAAAACCACTGAGTTAGATTTTTCTCACTTAATATGTTTATTTTCGCAAGTTCAGCATCTGAAGGTGTTTCTTTCTGATTTATAATGTGCAGTTACTAAATCATGCTGTTATGTGATTAATGATCCCTTAGTTCTGTGGGTCAGGGTCTAGCTAAGCTTAAAGTATTAAAAAAACTGCCCGGCCAGTG